>NC_065573.1:31881969-32185000 GCF_937616625.2 Mercurialis annua | reverse complement strand
CGTCATTTTTTGGCGGCTGTCATTTAAAAAAAAAAAAACGGCGTCAGGTGTCCACTGACACGTCATTAAATATCTAAAAAAAAAATTAAAACACCCAAAATACCCCTAAACACTCAATCAAATCGAACCACACCAATCGAACCTAACCCACCCGGTCAATTTTTCAATCACCGTAGCCCGCCGCCATAGTCCACCACCGTCGGCCGCCGCCCTCCGGGCATCTGTTCTTGAAGGAACATATCGTTCCTTCAAGAACAGCTTGAAGGAACGATCTGTTCCTTCAAGAACAGATCTTGAAGGAATGATCTGTTCCTTCAAGAACAGATCTTGAAGGAACGACTGTTCCTTCAAGCGTCTTCTCAGACGAGCTGAGAAGACCACCGGTTGGTCTTCTCAGCTCGTCTGAGAAGACGAGAAGACGACCGGAGCCGGTCGTCTTCTCAGGTGAGAAGGCGACCCAGCTGGGTCGTCTTCTCACCTGAGAAGACGACCGGAGAGGTCGGATGGGTTGGGCCGAGTGGGATGGGTCGGGTGGGTTGGGTGTTGGGTGTTGGGTTGATGATTTTGGTTAGGGTAGATTTTTTTTTCAAATATTAATTTGGGGGTATTTTGGGTTTTTCAAATTTTTAGTGTATTTTGATGACGTGTCAGCTGACATGGCGCCGCCAATTTTTTTTTTTTTTTTTTAAATGACAGCCGCCAAAAAATGACGGCGCTGAGGGGTATTTTCGTCTATAAGGGCCGTGAATGGCGCCGCCACAAAGGTTGGGGGGTTTAGGGAAGCTTTTGAAAGTATAGGGGGTTTTGGGAAGTTTGGGGTAAAAGTCGAGGACCGTCGGTGATTATTAGCCCAGAATTACAGCTTGTTTCACCCTTGGGGACCTTTATTCTGACTTCCCAATGATCAAATTCGAAGACTTAAAACATGATCATTTTCTGTATGCACAAAATATAGAAAACTGCTTATATTTACATGTCAAACCTGCATCTCCCTAACTCACTTATATCATCATCGAAGTCCCCAACTGCAATTGTCTTCCTGTAAGCTGGTTATAGTGTCAGAACAATAAAGCGTCTCTCAGCATCTACATCGCCTCCCAAGCCCATGTTGGCATCTACGGTTAGCATGGCAACATAAATAACATGTCCGCAGAAGTCCTTGGAAGAAACACTTGCACTTTCAGATGCTTATCCTCTATTACTGGACTAATGCCACATCACCTATATGCAAGAATATTAAGTGAAATCCCCATTCGTCCCACCTTGCCCTATCATTGTAAGATTTATATTATTACGATTTGAAGGGGATACTTTGCTTTGAGGATTCTATCAGAAAATGAAGTCGCTGAGCTGAGCAAAGTTGTTCTTCTCAGGATTTCTCTTAAGGACATATGATGACTCCTCTACATTTGCATTCAAGCAATTCATCCTATGCCTGCAACAAGAATCGGCCATTGTTGCCGTAAACAAGAGCATAAGTAAGCCGCAATAAGAAAATATTGCAATATGATATCACAGGAATAAGAAAATATAGCAATAACACCGCTAGACGCACCATCCAAAATGATCTTCGCAGGAAATAGAACCCCAGATGATTGATAAAGCAGCTCCTTTCCTGCAACAAAATATAGATTTAATCAGTTACTAAAAACAAAAGATTAGTACTCTCCTCATTGATAAGTCCGAGAAGAAAAAGAGGTCTCAGAAACAATGATAGAAAAGAGTAAATCGACTTCAACTTAGAGAATAAGGTGAGTTAGTGCAGACTCAAATAAGAAAAAAGGAACCCGTCTTGCGGATGTTAGCATAACATGGAAGTTCACTAAAAAGGCAAATTCCAAGAAATGGGTCTGCAAGTATGAAGCACATACCAAGTTGCAGTATGCATATCATAAAACTTGTCAAACGCTTTATCAAAGCAGTAATGGCAAGCCATAAGATCCCTGATGTTAGTCACCTTGCATGTTGGTTTACAGCATTTCACCTGTACAAGACAACATCATCAAGTAATACACAAGTGTTTCCTTTTTGTTATTTACTTCAGAAAGTAGGAAAAAGAATTGGCATCACAATTCCCCGCTAATTATATGACCAGGCCAACCTGTAAAGAAAAGTATTCTACTTATTGCGTTTTATCTAAGATTGGGCTAGTGACCTACATAAATTATCATGATTGAACCTGCCCGAATAAAATTCAGGCTTCATAAGTCAGTCTGGGCTGATGAGGGAACTAATGTGCCAAGCCCAAATAAGATTGCCTCTGGTGGGCGGGTGGCCAGGCCAGTGAAAACAGGTCCACACATGAGTTGTCACCAAAAAAGAGTATAAACAACATAGGACATATAGCATCAAAGCTATCAAATTGCCACGAAACTAGAAAACAACAAATATGTGGAGTGCCATACAGAAGCCTTTATTCACCTACATCTAAATTAAAAGTAATTAAATTAGTTTACCAAGCGTTTAAGTTTATGAGAGTAATATTGCTGATGAGATGGATGCGTCCTTATATGTTCATCTAAATGGCCTGCACTGAAATTGGAATTATCTACGAGTTAAACTTCAAGAAGAACAAGCACATCTCCAAGCCAAAGCAAAATGGAAAAAAAATGACAGTTGCATTTCCCATAAGTTAACTGGTACGAGGAACACAACTAAACTGCCACCGAATTTTTTTATGAATTAACACCTTGACTTTCTATTATCCACAAGTCTAAATATTCACTCACAGCATGAATATGTCATGCGACAGATGTAATGAGAAATAACACGCTAAGTTGAACAAACCAAAAATTGATATTTCATTAATTTATGGAAAATGAAAAAAAAACGGAGTTTGGGTCATCGGGAGAAAATAATCAAAGAATAAGATAACAAAATTTATTAAATCTAACAGAAATCAATATTGAGATACAGTTTGTGCTTACTTATCACAAAGAATGGCACTGCAATTTATGCATGTTGCCAAACTTAGAGAGCTGCGGCACACATTGCAGTATGCTGCTGACAGGTTTTTACCTATCTGATGGCATCTGCAAAGACAGAAACAAGAAAATGATGCACAGTTGTTCATGTCCTTAAAATGCTCAAACCATAAAGCAAATGGAACTTATTACTTATAGGAATAACTCATAATCAAATGGGAATAAAGTGTAGAAAGCAGAACGGCCAAATAATACATTGCGTATAAATTCCAAAAATGTTAACAGTTGCTAATAAATGTAATTACATACCTTCTGTAAAGCCCCAGAAGATCTTTCGGTATTGAATTCTTCTTCCACCCATCCACCACCTAATATAACATTTGCAAGAATATTCAAAACTAAAATCACTAAGATGTATGCTACTTAACAATGTTTTATGTAGGCAATGTTAACTAACCTGGTCACTTGTTGTCACCAAACAATCTTCAGCAAGATGCCCAGGCCTCTCGCATTTCCAACTACAAAGGCACATTATTAATCTAAGTAAATAAGTGGCAGTTTGGCACATAATATCACATATCCCTCCTTTCTAAGAAAGCAGGATCAATTTGATTTCATCCTGTGGCAGCTGGCATTCATTTCCGACATATCATGGCAACAACATCAGAAAGACTTGTGAGTTGTGACCAGGTAGATAATTACATAATTCTTCGTAGCATCAAATCCTACTTAAAGCCATTAACAGCTATTAAAAAAACTATCTACAACTATGATCAATACTTATCGTATTGATAAAGAAATATACCACTCGTAAGTACAAAGATTAGATCGCTTTCTGGCCCAGCGATTGCGGTTATAGTCCCAAGTGTCCTCCCCAAGCTCGGGAATTGGTAAGGCACAATTAACTCTAGAGGAAGGAACATTTGGCTTTTGGTTGTTTAGCTCAGACTGAAATCATAAAAGCAGAAGTTATAACCTTAAGAAGTCAGTACAAGAAAGACATGCTTAAGTTGACAGTTATAAAAAAACACCTCAGCAAGTTTAAGACTTTGCAAAAGTTGAGCTTTGCATTCCATGCTGCATATATCGTCGTCAGTCTGCAAAGAACACATCAACATGGTCAAAATGTAAATTAAACATTGCATAGCTCTTTTCAAAATTAAAACAAAAGGTTCTTATACCTTATTGCATATGTATTCCCCGTATTTTCCGCATACAACACAAACAGGTTCTCCTGGCAGAGGAAAACGCTGCGCATCTCTAGACTTAACCCCGTTGTCAACTTCAGTAGTGAGACCTAAGAAAGTAAAAATACCAAGTGATCAGTCAAAGCAATGGCAAGTAAATCCACTCAAGAAAGAAAAGACTAAACAACAGCCGATTAAAAAAAATTAGATCGAACCAGAATCTTTGGGGTTTTCCTCTTGAGATTCTGCATCACTTTCATCACCTAAAAATTTAATGAACAGAAAAGGTTATAACGATGTGCATTTCACTTTCTAGGAAAATTAAATCCACATCAGCACTCAGCATTAGATTAAAGTCAAACGCGGCAATTATTTTAACACTCCCACAATACGCTCTAACTACCAGTTGCAAGAAGAGGCGCACAGGTGCCAAAACGCTATTTTAATCCTCAATTATACATCGAAAAACATAAGTGAACTAATTTCAATGAAGTCAAAACAAAAGCTGCTTACTTCCATAGTCGACCAAGTTCAAAACCGAGCTAGGAGCAGCTCCCTGCCAACCAGAAACAAAAAAAAAACATAATTTATAAGAACAACAGCCGTTACGTCGCACCGGGAAAAAATCACAAAATCACAAATAAATTCAAATTTTAACAGTAATTCAATCATTTTTACCAAAACATCAACAGTCAATGTTTCATAAGGTTGTGAAGAGCTCACTTCTTTTCTGTACAAGCATCATAAACAGAGCATATCAAAATAAATTAATAAATTAAATTAAATAAAAATCATTGAGTTTTTAAACTAGACCTTCTCTTGTCTATGTAATCCTGGTGCGAAATCGGTCCGCTCTGCTCCTGAATTGTATGAGGCCGTGGTGGAGATTCTACGGTCTGACGCTTCTTGCCCGTCTTTCTAGTCCTGTGATTATATGTGTCAGATTTCTGCTGCTCTTCATCGTCGGTTACAGGTGCATTTCCGGTTACGGCGTTATAAGCTGCGATGTAATTAAATTTACAATCATAAGAAAAACAATGGCGACAGGAAATTGATGCTGATGTTCATACCTTTTAAATTTTGAAGCACAGAAGTGAGACTGATGTCCTTTTTGTAAGAAATCGATGGATTTTTGTAGAAATTTGTTCTCGTTCCCATTCCTATTTTTTCCTCGCGTTTTTTCTTTCAAGAAAATTGAGGGGCAGACCAAGAAACTAGCAAAAATTGTAATACCTGGAACGGTGCGTTTCAAATGTTTGATACAGAACTAAAAGACACTGAAACGACCTGCCGTTTCACGTTTACATACTTTTCATTGTACAAGTTGAGTTATAAAAATGGACAATTTGAAAAACTACCGGTAAGAATTTCTTAGATGAAAAATACAACTCGAAAGTTCAGTAGTCTATCTGATTGCATCAAGTATTTCAGCCATTATTATTCGGTTGATTTTTTAATTAAATTTTTAAATTTGATACACTTAATTAAATCAAAAATTAGTTATGTTCAGAATCCATCCGAACTAAAAAGAATATCATGAAACTTCGCAAAGAGCCATGAACTCTTCACCGACATTGTAAAGTCGGGCATGGTAAGGATAAATTTATCAATTTGGTTCGGTTATTAGTTTGATCGGGTTTGTACAAGCTCTTAATTGTAGCTATTCAAAACGACATTAGACATATCAATTATTGCTATGCTCCATTAGAATCATTATATTGATCAATAAGTGAGGAATATTCAAAACGACAAAATTATGCGTGCCATGACTTTTAAGGCCCTTGTTGAAGTTTCAATAGTAGATCTGCCAGTCAAAAATAAAATATAGTAACAATCCATAACCACCACATCTTATGGAGTTCATCCTCTAGTCCTGGGGAAAAAATAACAAGCAAGCGGCACAGATATTACAAGTCAAACGGTGAATTAGATTTGCTAGTCCAGAATGCTCTCTTTGACTTCAACCAGCACCTGTAGATGGAAGAGCCAATCATATGGGTGGCAGCTCCAATCAAACATCTCAGATTCTTTCAAGATTTTTCTAGTGAAAAATTAACTCAACCTTTTAGCAGCTGATCAATTACTTCAGTGGCGAAAAACCCGAATCAATTTCTCAGCAACTGAGGAGACGGAACAACGAGAAAAGATCAAATGGTTAAGCTTGGCTGTACAGTTGACGGGAACTTGAACGAAGCAAAGTTCAGCGAGCCACTTCCATGGATTGGCATATACATTGCAGCAGCTTCTCTAGCCTGTGCAATTGCTATGGCTGCCGATTTTATTCACGGTATCCGCTGTCGAAAGTACTGGTTTCCGAGCAAATTCTGCTGTATCAATGCCACTTCATTGACGATTCTTGCAGTTGCAATCAAGCTGTCCGTAGATCTAAATACTCCTATGCCCCGTCGTGTGGATCAGCTTACAAAGCTCAGCAGTGGAGTCTTGATTTGCACACTGATGGGTAACTCTATGCCTTCTCTAGGAAATATGGAAAATACAGAATTAATGATGAATATAATAGCTCTCGGAATACTTGTTATTACTGTTATAGTTAATATATGCATCCAATTAGGAACAGGTGTGATCTATCTGCATGGGAGAGAGCATGCATTAACTATGTTCTTCATGCTCATTTTGCTTCTGCTATTGAGCTTTTCTGCTTTAACAGTGCCAACAACTAAGAGACACTTAGAGACCAAATATAAGAAAAAATATGAAATGGCTGTGAAAGAATGCTCGTATGAGACTGATTGTGCATTGGAAAAGAAACTTAAAAATGATATAATGAAATTCTGGATGATGGCTCATACCTGCAGCCCCCAATTTGTGATGGGGCGTTCCGTTACATGTACTGCTGCAGGCGCATTCAGCCTCCTCAGCGCTGCGACGTTAGCAGAAGCCATGCTGAGATCTTACTTGATGCCTTGGTCATTGAAATTTTGCTCCGGTGAGTCTGATTATAAGTGGTCAACCATCTTAATTCTTATAACACAGTCCATGGCAATAGGAGTCGGAACTATTGCCCCTGCGATTAGATGGTTCTCTGCTATAAATTTCAGGTGTCCAACAATAGGGAAGAAGTACTGCTCAAGAGAATTCAAAGTAGAAAGTTACTGGATTGAATTGTTAGTAGAGATGAAAGAGTGCCCGTTCACCATTAAAATCAGGAATCGGAACTGTAGGAAACTTGCCCATAATGCAAAAAATAAAATCTTGAATCTATGCATTGGAATGCAAATAGGAATCGTGTTGGTGAGCAAAGTTATTCGATTCATTTCTCTTTACTTCATGAGCTACATTTTATCATTCAGTAACTGCTGCAAAAAGTTGATCAAGCTTAAATCAAACATCATAAATGACTCTGGATTAGACTCACAACCCAGCTCAAAACCTGATCTTAGCCGTTTTGTTTTGCATCTGGAAGGTGAGACGCAATTAGTAGATTTGATGATGAATTCCAATTGTGATGCTACCAATCACTGGATACAGAAGGGCAGGAAGAAACAGCCCAAACAACTTATAGAATTGTTGGAAAAATCATCCAAAGGACTCCAGGGGGTGAGAGAATTTGACAGTGACCTAGTTCAATCTCTAGATTGTGAAGAACCGCCAAACTGTTGGGCACTTCCGGTAGCGACTCTGACAGCCATTGCATTTGCAATTCCTGATATCGACAGCGGTTTAAAGAAGCAGTTGAAGAGTAGTGTGCATGAAGGCCTCATCTATGTCAAACATATTGAGGACAACCTGGATAAAGAAGAAGACATGAGTAACATTAGAAAGGCAGCATATATGGTGTGGCAAGGAATTGATCTATGTCATAAATGGCTAGATATCGATCTTAATAAATTGTCATCCCAAGCAGAATCCGCAAAGGAAGTGCTGGAAGGACTTGCTGATGCTGCAAAAGAAAGGTACATGGAGTTTAAGAATAAATACACGAACGAATGTCAAAAGGAAATCCCTTCAAATTGGCCCGTCAAGGTACTGGCTGCAAACTCCATGTATAGAATAAGCCGGACCATTCTATACCATTATGAAAGAAGCAACATCAATACCAGTGACAGATTATACGAAGCAGTAACTATCATGATCTCAGATATACTGGGTGCTTGTCTCACCAACATTCAAAATGTCATAACGATAAAATGTTCGAGCAGCTCAATTGAGATGCGGGAAGAAAGTGTGCGCCATGCAGTTTTCCTTCTAGGCGAAACAGAAACAATTCTGAAACATCTACACCAAAAAGCAATTCCCGCTTTAGGTCCAGAGGAAATAGTGCATATCGATGGATGGCGTTCAATGTACAAGCGGAATAATGATTTACTCTTCCCTCCATCTTCAATAGCAACTGATAAAATTTCTAAATTTTCATCTGACTTGCTGCTTACCCTTGAGTAAAAAGTACAAACTTATGAATAAGCAAGCTAAAAAGTTCAGTTTTCCTTTACAGTATGATGCTTGATGTAAATACTAGACATTCATGTCAATATGTGATAGTCATGTAATCGAGAAGTAGAAGCTTTGTTTTGAGGTATGATAATGACAAACCAATGGTACACTTCACAATACCAGACATTTGATCATTGAACAATGAAATTATGAATGATCTAAAATTAACACAATGATGGGTTTAATCTGGCAATTTGTATTCATGCATTAATTTAAGTTGACATAGACATTGATTCTCTATTTAAAGACACAAAACTAATTGCTACATATTTCCTTAAAAATAAAAATTATGTCATAAACCTGGAGCAGTAGCAACCCAATACTTGCAAAGAAAAACCAAAATGTAATCCTCGTCTCGCTTTGAGGTGCTTAGCCATTAACAGACCAGGATTTGTCAGCTTCGTGGCCTGTGTTCCTGCATTTTGATGACTAAACAAGATCAAAGTGAAAGAGAAAGAGTCGCAGCCGTTAAACCAAATCGCAAACGACGTCGTTGAATAAATTTCGTCTTGAATCAGTAGTAAATTACTAATCAGTTGAAAAAAATAGTACTAATTTAAATTGTTTTATTTTATCCAGATATTATAATTATTATTTATTATATTGAAGATAGTAGTTTAGTTTACCAAATAACTAAAGTAGTTTGCAGTATAATTTTCTAATCAAAACTATATTACATTTGTAAAAAAACTATAATGTTATGATAATATTAATAATCTATTTTGTTTATTATTATATATTAGATTTTAAAAAATAATTTACTTTTACAACTAGTAATAAATAATTTTAAACAAATTAATTTAGTGATATCTGTATATCTATATACTACCAAAGCTTTTTTTAGAAATTCTCATAAAATATAATGTTCTCATGAATTTTCACAAAATGAATATTCTTGTGAGTTCTTTTTTTTTTTTAACATTATTGTAATTTTATATTTAGCTTTAAATACATATAAACTATCTAATTTGTACAACTATTTATTTCAATTAATTTACTGAGATTGAATTTATAGTAATTTTTCTATTAAAAAATTAAATTTTATCTAAAATATAGATATAAACTTTTTTTTATTTTGAATTCATATACAAAGATGCATATATACTATTGATCCACTATTAGTAACGTTCCAAAAAAAATTACAACCACGTAGTTCTTATATTTATATATTAAAATAATCGAAAGGACTAACAAATTAAATTGTCTCATTCCGATTAGTATTTTCATGAATTATCATCAAATTAAATATTCTCGTGAATTCTCATTTCTTGAAATATTTATTTTAAATTATTATTTTTATTTATATAATCTTTCTAATATGTACAGACTGTTTACGTCTAAATAATCTATTGTAACTATAAAAATGAATAAATTATCTACTCCAATTTTTCCCTTTGGGTGCAATTTCATGATGTATATGGATCATGTATATTACCAACAAAATAAAAATTGCTATTTGTTTCTAAATTAAATTAATTAATTTTTTATTTAAACTAATTTAAGTTTATCTATAATAATCAAATAAATATTTAAATTCCATACTTAATTTATAAATGACTACAAAATCTCAAATTATATTATCAAGTACTAAGAAACCAGAAAATAAATTATAGTCAATGCTATCAATAGTAGTTTATCGCAAGTCTTTATTAACTATTAACTGTGAGGCAAATTGCTATGAACTTGCTAGTATTAAACAAAGGCGACCTTGTTTAGTCTACAGATTACTATAAATTAACGTGTAGACATTGCTATTAATAATGGTTTATCAAATACTTGTCTAAAAAGAATGGTTTATCAAATTGCAGACTTTACTAAATAGAGTCGACTTTATTAATTTGCATGTAATAGGAATCCTATACCAATTTCTAATTACGTGTGCACATTGATAATAAATTATAGATTTTATTTATTTATAATTTTAATTATTTAGGCAGAAACTAATTAATCTAAATAATAATTACTATAGTAGATTGACTTTTCTTATCATGATCACACTACTGTTGAATCGTAAAATTTATTTTATGTATAAATTAATTATCTATAATCAATGAGTTATAGTTTAAATAATATAAGTGTTGGCAGCAAATTGCTAGGTCGAGGCTTTAAATCCTTTCACAAATGCTCCTTTTATCTAATTACAAAAAAAAATCTATAATAAAAAAATGGATGAATAACTATTTACAGTCGATCCTCTAATAATTGATATATATGGTGGATTAAAATTTTATTAATTATTAGAATTATTAATTTATTGAATATTAAATAAGACGTAATATTAAAATTGGTTCCCTAAAATTTTATTAATTAATAAAATTATTAATTTATTGAGTATTAATTATTAGAGAGTCTACTATATACTGAAATAATATAGTTTGAAAGTAATTTAATAATATACAAACATTAGTTTTGCACCATTAAAGGGCATATAATTTTATATTAATATTCTTTTTAAATTTAATTACTTATTAAAAGGTTACACTATTAATGTAACTAAGATAAACTACTACAGCTTTAATTGAAAAATACATTATTAATTTATTTGCGATAAATTATTACTCGCACCTTTCCATTTAAAAAGTCCCATATTTTATTTTGGGGTGTCTCATTTAAAAAAATTCATTACTATTTTTAAAATATTTTTCTATTAAATACCTTATTTTACCCTTTTTATTCATTTTAAAAGAACTCTTTGAAAAATTCCACAATAATGGACAAGACATGAAAAATTTGAAAAAGCATGCAAAAACAGAGATATTAAATGTTTTTTTAATTTTTATATAAAAGCAAACAGAACTTCTTAAATGGGACGGAGGGAGTACTTTATTAATAAGGTAAACTAAGATCTTATTTGGTTGGGGATAAATTCACTAAAAAAAGTCTAATTTTTCGAAAAATAGCATTTTTTTCTCACTTGTTTCATTTTTATCTTTCCGAAAAGTATACTTTCCGGAGATTGTATATTTTTGAATCAAGGCCTTATATTAATACTTTTATGTAATAGTAATTTATTTATCAATTAAAATTTTACTATTAATTCATTGAAATAAACTAATAGTGCAATATGTTATCCATTCTTTCCAAATAGATGGATAATTTAGGACATATACAAATATTGGAAAAAAATCTACGGAAAATAACGTAATTATCATTATTTAATGTAGTAACTTTTTTTAGTAACTATATAATATAATTATTCTCAAAAAAAAATATATAATATAATTAGCGAGGATATATATAACAATTAATCTTTTAAGTAATAAATAACTATTTGTATTTTACAATAAAAAAAGTGAAATAATTCCAATCAATTTAGAATGACTGAAGTAATTTATTTGTAAAAATTAGTCTAAAATTAGTCTAAAAAGTTAATTCACTTTTACACCTTCCAAATCACTTGCTAGTATTGTAGAACTTATTAAACTTGTTCATTAAAATAAATTATATATTAGTCAAGTATATATTATATTTTATGTCAAAACTATATGTAAAATAATCAGTTATAAGATAGAAAATAGTTAATTAATTTTTCCAATCTAAAAAATACAATGGACATTATACCACAAATTTAAAGTTAATGTTAAAAGATATTCTTATACAAAAATTAAAACCAACAGATTATCAACATATGGCATATATTATTTTTTAAAATTTGATGAATTATATTCATTGATTAGATGAACAATTAATAAGGCATATGAGCAGATTATCAGAATATTTTTTTCAAATGGACAAATATAAATAGCATTGACTAGAAGAAGAGTTTCACCTGATCTTAAGCCCAGAAAAAAAAACACAAGGAAGCAAGGGGCCAATCAATTATAGGTGGCAGCTCTGATCAATCATCTGAAAACTCCATCAAAGCAACTGATAAATTACTTCAGTGGCCAAAACCCCATTAAAGCCAAATCACAACTCAGCATCTGAGGAGACCGAAAAAGGAGAAGATATAAAATGGTTGAGCTTGGCTGCACAGTTGACGGCAACATGAATGAAGCAAACTTCAGCGAGCCACTTCCATGGATTGGCTTATACATCGCAGCAGCATCTCTAGCCTGTGCAATTGCTTCGGCTGCGGATATTATCTACGGTATCCGCTCTCAAAAGTTCTGGTTCCCCAGCAAGTTCTGCCGCATCAATGCCACTTCATTGACAATTCTTGCAGTCGCAATCAAACTGTCTATAGATCTAAATACCCCAATGCCACGCCGGGCTGATCAGCTTACGAAGCTCAGCAGTGGAGTCTTGATTTGCACACTGATGGGCAACTCTATGCCTTCTCTTGGAGTTATGGTGAACACAGAACTTTTTACGAATATGATCGCTCTTGGTATAATCGTTATGACCGCTATTGCTGATATATGCATCCAGATAGGAACAGGAGTGATCTATCTGTATTTGGAAGAGCATGCATTCACTATGTTCTTCATGCTCATTTTGCTTGTGCTGTTGAGCTTTTCTGCTTTAACAGTGCCAACTACTAAGAGACATTTAGAGACCAAATATAAGAAAAAATATGAAATGGCTGTCGAAGAATGCTCGAATGACACTGATTGTGAAGTGGAAACAAATCTCAAAAATGATATAACGAAATTTTGGATGATGGCTCATACCAGCAGCCCCCAGTTTGTGATGGGGCGTTCCGTTATATGTACTGCTGCCAGCGTATTCTGCCTCCTCAGTGCTGCGACTTTGACAGAATCCATGCTGAGATCTTACTTAATGCCTTGGTCAATCAAGTTTTGCTCCGGTGAGTCTGATTATAAGTGGTCAACCATCTTAATTCTTATAACACAGACCATGGCCATAGGAGTTGGTACTATTGCCCCTGCAGTTAGATGGTTCGCTGCTATAAATTTCAGGTGCCCGACAACAGGGAAGACTTACAGTTCAAGAGAATTTAAAGTAGAGAGGTACTGGACCGAGTTTTTAGTAGAGATGAAAGAGTGTCCATTGTTCACCATCAGAATCCGTAGTCGAAGCTGGAGGAAATTTGCCCACGACGCAAAATTTACATTCTTGAATGTATGCATTGGCATGCAAATAGGAATCGTATTGGTGAGCAAAGTTATTCGATTCTTGATGAGCAGCATTTTATCATTCTCTAAACGCTTTATAAAGTTGATCATGCTTAAATTAAACATCTCATATGACTCTGGAGCAGACCCACAGCCCAGCTCAAAACCTGATCTTAGCCGTTTCGTTTTGCATCTGGAAGGTGAGACCGCATTAGTAGAATTGATGATGAAGGAGAGTTGTGATGCTACCAATCACTGGCTGCAGAAGGGCAGGAAGAAACAGCCTAAACATCTCATACAATTGTTGGAAAAATCATCTGATGGACTCCAGGGAATACAAGAATTTGACAGCGACTTAGTTGAATCTCTTGATTCCGAAGAACCTCCAAACTGTTGGGCACTTCCAGTAGTAACTTTGACAGCCATTGCATTAGCAATTCCAAACATCAGCTGTGGTTTAAAGCAACAGTTGAAAAGTAGTGTGCATGAAGGCCTCATCCTTGTCAAACGAATTGAGAAAAACATGGATAAAGAAGGAGACTTGCCCAACATTATAAAGGCAGCATATATTGTGTGGCAAGGAGTTGATCTATACCATAACTGGCTAGATATCGACCTTGATAAATCACCATCCCAAGCAGAAACTGCAAAGGAAACGCTTGAAGGACTTGCCGATGCTGCAAAAGAAAGGTATATGAAGTTTAAGATTAGATACATGAATGAATGTTTAAAGGAAATCCCTTCAAATTGGCCCGTCAAGGTACTGGCTGCTAACTCCATGTATAGAATAAGCCAAACAATTCTACACTATTATGAACGAAGCAACAACAAGACCAGCGACAGATTATATGAAGCAGTAACTATCATGATCGCAGATATTCTGGGTGCTTGTCTCACCAACATTCAACGTATAATATTGCGCAAATGTTTGAGCAGCTCAGTTGAAACGCGGGAAGAAAGTGTGCGCGATGCAGTCTTCCTTATGGGCGAAACAGAAACAATTCTGAAACTTCTACACCAAAAAGCTATTCCCACTTTAACTCCAGAAGAAAAAGCACATATCGATGAATGGCGTTCATTTTACAAGCGGAATAATGCAGTTTGATCTATTTCGTCCGACAAGTACAAACTTAGCAGAGTCTGCAGCATGAGAAACTTATGTCAGTTTTTCTTTGTAGTACGATGTTTGATGTCAATACAAGACATTTATGTCAATATTTGATACAGTCATGTAATCCACAGTAAATTATTTCAGAATACCAAACATTAGATCATTGAACAATAAAATTAAACTCAATTAACATTAAAAGTATGCAACAGTGAGCTTCACAATACCAAACATTAGATGATTGAACAATAAAATTTGAATTCCGCAGAAATTACAATTATATCTCCTGAAATTGATCCTATAAAAATTGAAAAGATCTTATAAACCCTAATCTCCGTCTCGCTTCTTTGGCTTTCGATAGGTTTCTTCAATGTGCTTAGCTACTAACAGACCAGTATCCGTGAGCTTCTTTATATTAGGAACGTCGTAGTTTTGAGCGACAAATATTCCAAACACCGTACCCGCTATAAACGAGAACCCGCTCCTCAAAATCCCCATTGCAAAAATACTTCTCAAATTCGCTCTCCCAATTGGTCTGCTCCAGTAGATTGAAGTGGGAAACGGAAGGGTTTTATAGTTGCGACAGATTTACCAATGGCACTTCTTGTTGCTCACGAATTCTCTGACCCACTGCCCAAGCCAAAAAGCTACGTGACTAGATCAAACTAAATGAGAGACGAATTAAACGTCGTCGTTAAACTAAACATCAATAAAACGACGCCGTTCCGCAGAAATAAAGATTAAAACACTCTTGCGTCAGTTCTAGTACAGCTGAAATTCTTCATCGCGAATTAAAATCAGATTCGCATTTTCTCAATTTAGGTCGAATTTGATTTTATAAATTTGAATGGTGCAACTCGCCAGTTACTCGAGATCAACTCGAACTAGCTCGGGTATTGTTTGAGCTCAAGGTTAAACTTGAAAACTGAAGCTCATTCGAGCTCGGCTCGTATAACATACTCAACCCGGAGCTTGGCTTAATTTAGGCTCAGCTCGGCCCATTTACACCCTAGGCATGAGTATGTAGTTCATCTTCTGCAGAATGTTGAGTTAGCTGGGCTGTAGAGCCTGTTATCAATGGGCTTAGATACTCTCTCTTGGACTCGTAAGAAAAGATAGAGAAAATTAGTCCATATACTGGCTAAGGTCTTTTTAATTAGAAAAGTACGGGAGCAAAAACTCAAATTGACTTTTACGTTTTGCACTTTATTAATTTGATTTTTCAGCTTTCCTTTTTAACAAATAAACTTTCAAAATATAAAAAATACGGGTTACAGTTAAGGAAAAGAATCACAATTAATTCTCTTGTACCCATTTCCAAATATGCTTTATAGATTCTTGCCTTATTTCTCGCCTTATTACTATGATCTGAATCTTACATTTTCATTTTGAATTTAGGTTGACACAAAAATTAAAATGGCAAACCCTCCGCCAATGCAGCCACCATCGAGTTTATGTTCTGCCGCAGCCGTCAACCACTATTTGTCTCAAGACCGTCGCCGCCGTAGTAAGCCCTCCGCCGCCATAAACCCTCCGCAATTGCCCACCATCGTCACAACCCGTTCATAGCAGCGTCTCCTTCTTCAGATCCGGTGACCCGCAATCTATCCCTCTGTTCTTCTCTAACAGCAACATATTCTTCTTTAGATTCAGATCCGGCACCGCCTTGTTCGTACCGGCCATCTTCGTTTTTTTTTTTGCTTTGGTTTTTCCGTTTTCACAAAATCATAGATGGAGGATCTTTTGTCGCCATGATGAACAAATCGGAATCGGGGATCAGATCCGCGACACAACAATAGTTTTTGATTTGTAATTTTATGACTTTATTTTTTTGTTGGTTAACCAATGGTGTACTAATGGTACATCAATAATTGGGATATGAGCAAGGATGTAAAAATAATGGTTAATTATTGTAAGGCTAACTATATGTTTTCTAATGGTTGATTAATAGTTAACTAATTTTATATAGTTTTTTTATATAAAACATGAATATATATTGATATTTTTTTAATTACAGTTAACTAATATGTGACTAATAGTTAACTAACAGTTATTTTTATACGTATGATCTTAAAATAATTGAAATTTGATGTTCAGTTGTTTTTTTGTTATATTTGAATAATTTTTATATGTTTTCTAACGGTTAACTATTAGTTAATACTTGTGTTGGTTATCTAAAACATGTACTTATCATAATGTTAATTTTCTTTTTTTATTAGTTAAAGTTAACTAATAAGTGATTACTGGTTAACTGACAGTTAACTAATTTGGTGTACTGTTAATTTTAGAATATATTATTGTTAGATTTATCTAAAAAGGATTTTATGATTTTAATAGTTTTTTTTATTAAATTTAATTTATTAATGGTTAACTACATGTAAACTGACAGTATATCAGTTTTTTTTACAAATAAATGAATTTATATTGTGTATTCATATTTGTTGATTGTTTATGATGAGTTGATGAATTTTTTGTTTTGCTGGATTTTTTTTGTTTCTCAAATGCTTGTTGTTTTCATTTTTTTTAATCATTTTATTTTTTTGGCCCTTTTGCCGTTTATGGCAGATAATTCAAATTGTCAGATATAAAATTGAAGGCTTTCATTATCATCAATGTCCACAGCTTGTTGATTTTGTTCCAACTGATATTTGATGTTTATTTCAGTTTCTCCGAATTTAACCTTTAATATACTGAAAATCAAAGCTTTAAGAGTTTCAAATTCCGCATCGTCTTTAACTAAAATGCCTTTGATCTTATAATTTGAGTAGTTTAGATGTTCATCCCATAATCCGTCATAGTAAACAAGAACCTTCAATGTTGTCATACCTGCTGTTATTTAAAAAAGAAATCATGTTAATAAATATTTAAGTTCACCTTTAGTTAACTATTAGTGCACTAATAGTTATTTCCAGAACTAAAAAATTTAGTTCATATCCTCTTTAATATTGCAACATTCAGAAAAGAATATGCATTCAATTGCATGAAAAATTAACTCTTTAATTACTATGAAATAATCCTGTAATTCACTCCATATAACATAATTTTTAAGATGTTGTTTTATTAATTTTTGGTTGTTTGAATCACTAATGCTTTCGAATCATCACTGATTTGAATCATTAGTAAACACATAATTAACCAATTATAATACATAATTCAGCCTATTTGTACATGCAAATTTGTGTTTTAATTACAGAAACCACTTACCCGATTGAAATGCTGATTTTATGAATGTCTTTTATTGCTGAAAAACAAAATTTTATGTCAAGCGGTTCGATTTTTTAATGTCTATTTTTGCTGGAAATTTGAAATATTGTCCACTGTTTGATGATTTTATATTTTCAAATCAGTTCATGTATTTGAAGAATCCTTTAATCTCCGTTTTTTATGGTATTTTATTAGCATTTAAGGATTCTAAAAGATTTGCAGTATCTTTCCCTAACAGAAATCTTCCACAATGGTTGCTATAATTAAGTATTCAAAAATATTCAGCATCTTTCCTTTCCACATCATCACCGTATTTCTTATATTAACTAAACCTATTTCTGCAATTTATAATATATTAATTAATGTTGTCAACTTTTTTTTTGACCACAGTATATTTCTAATTAAGTTTGCCTATGTTAGGTACTTATTAATTTTTCTCGAAAAGATATCGAGAACATTTGTATTTGAATAGTCCATTCAAAAATAATTAATATTGCATCAATAATATAGCTGACACACATCTACAATTCTATATGAATAATCAATTTGATTAAAATTCACCTTTTCTTAGCAAGGATCTATCAAGCAAGAGGATAACTTCTTCTTTTTATACTGAAACCAGAAGAGGTAGACCTGTTCATGGGCCGCCCAGGTCCGCCCAAGCCCGCCCGATAAAGATTTTTCGCCCAAGTCCGGCTCGAGTCCAAACCCAAAAAAGATCTTTTATTTTATGGACGGGTTTGTTATAAAATTTTCATGTAATCCCGCTCAATTCCTGCTTGAACCCGTAAAAATATAGTGTTAGGGCCGGGTTTGGACAGGAAACATAAAGCTCAGTTTGAGCTTGTATAAAAAAAATTAAAAAATTTGGTAGCCGGCCCGAACCCGGCCCATAAATTGGTCTAGGAAGAGGTCTAATCTCGAGTAGTTTTGTAACAATTAATTGCACGTGGGATTGATTGAAAGTTATACTATTAGTAATGCTAAAGGTGATTGATTATTTGAGATTGATTTCATTTGTAACTGTGAAAAACACAGATCACCAGTGCATATGATATCAGAAGGGGGTGTGACCGAACTAAACCCGTATATATTCAGCTCGATTTGGTTCGATATTATAAAAACAAATTGATAGATCTTTTGATTTGCTTTGATTTTAAAAGTAAATAAATTCAACAGAAACAAATAAAATTTATTTGAAATGTTTAAATTTCTAATAAAATAGGTTTGGTTCAATTTTGAAAAATAAATACATAGATAAAAAAGAAATAGTTGATCTTGTGGCATTGGAGTTTTCTGTATTATTGTTGTGGTAGTGATGTTTGTAATATAGTGGGTGTTGAAAAGGATGTGCACAAGTGACAAGTTTATTGGAAGCATTTTAAAGGTATTCATTTATAATAAAAAGCCTTACCTTATCCCAAACTCAAAACCGAAAGAGAAATAATATGAAAGCCTCTCTTAAATTTCTGAAACAGGACCAGAAGATCAGCTATCATATGATATCATGTGGTGTGGTGGATTTATTATATCTTTTCTGCCTCCAATCTTTATCTCCATATCTATATTATCCATTTGGACACTGTCCTTACATAACTTTATAAGCTCAACTTATTTAACAACTACCCAGGACCATCAAATTTCTACCCTCTTTTGTGCATTTAGAAAGAAGTTAGAACAATTGATTGGTTCTAGTTTAATGTTTTTTCTATACAGCACGTTAACGGAAATGCTGACACCGAAAATGCGAAACCGAAAAATAGTAAATGTGTTTTTTTTTATTGCAAAAATAGGTTATAAATATAATTTTTTAGAGTTTTATGAGCATTTCTAGAAATGAAATCCAAATACTGAAAATATAAGATTTGAAAAGTTTTTGTACTGTAACATACAATCTGAGTGATGAATTTAAGTTTATTATTGTAAAAAAAAAAATTAAGTTAATTTTTCATGCTAGTTTATTGTGTAGCATGTAACAGTGAATATGATTTGAATTTTGAAGTATATAGACTCGCTTTTTTCTAAGTCATGCAACATTTGTTCTAAATATGGCCCCTAATTAGCTCTGATTATCGGCTTGGATATCAGTCAAACCCGTCAAGTTCGTCTGCCTAAAATCGGATTTGGATAATTATTTTTTATTCTAAGCTCGTAATAAACCCTTTTAGGCAGACTTGCACTCTCATAATAGTCTAAATTCTTATATATGTCTAAAAAAGTCCAACAATCCGGATAAACATAAACGTGAGGCTTGAATCGTACTTACATTTAAAAGAGTTAAGTTCGATTGGGACTAGCCTGAAGCCACCAAACCCGGCGCATGAACTGATTTACCACTAGTTGATTAACCGGGGCATAAAGTATCATACAAAAGCTGCCATATAGTTTAGGGGTGGCATTAATGTGAACTTGTAATACTTTTTTATATGTTCTAAATGCAATTTGTGGGTTGACTAGAAGAACAATAATAGAGGGACATTTTGGTTTACATTTTTGTGTTTGTTGAAGAAAAAAAACCAACGACACCAACGAAAGGGACTTGTGTTTTAAATGCTTGGTTGACCTCTCATATAGAGATCACATATAATTGCAATGACAAGATGAGAAAACAAAGAAATTGAGATTGGGGATAAAAAGAATAAAATCATGATATGGAAGCCATTGAAGTTGTCCAAGTAAGAACGTTGTGGAACCAACACTCCACTATAGGGATGAACAAGAAAATCGGTTAAACTGAACTAATCAATCTATTTTAATTAATTTGATTAGTTTGATTATGGCTAATAATTTTAACAATTTGGTTAATTAAATTAACTAAATATTTTATCATTTTTATATATTTTTTTCGGTTTAAGTAAATTTAGCGATAAATGTGTTCCAAAATTTTGATTAATTTGGTTACATCAAACTCGGCTAAAATTATAAATTTGGTCGGTTCTAATATATTAATAATTGGTTATTTTTAATTTTATCAAAATCGATCAGTTTTTAACCGAGGCTACCGTTTTCTCACCCGTACACTCCACTATGATTATCATGGTCCTAAGAAAATGATAGAGCATGACCGGTAAGGCTAAGAAATTGGGGCTGCCTTTGAATTTCCTTTTGAGACGCATTAGTGCGACTACTTTTGGGATTTCAAGTGAAAGAAAAATGAAGGTATGCGTTAGTTGAACGCATACTAAAACACAATAAAAACAAATAAAAGAATTGAGAAGATATACACTATATAGTGGCAAAGCATCTATCAAATATTTGTGTGACGACAACCCTAACTTTTCTTGCATTACGCACTCCACTTGTTTGCTTCTTTCCCTTTTCTTCACTTTTACCAATTTGCCTCAACTTGTTCCTATTTAGCTTACTTCTCATTTTGTGAATGATCATTGCAAATTTGAGCTAAAACGCTTTATGTAATTATAGTAGGAGTATAATTGAGCCAAGTCAAACTGAAATATCATTTAATTTGAGCTCGACTTGAAATTAAAATTCAATTTGAACTTAATTAAGTTTTATTTTAAAATCTTGATCTCAAGTTCGATATAATAATTATGAATCGAGTTTGATTTTGCTTGATTCGAATATCTTTAAACTAAATTTAAATACAAAAGTAAGAAATATTATTGTATATAAATTATTATAAAAATAAAAAAAATCAATTAATTAGTGTTCCATTAAACTCATGAGGCTATTGAATTGATTATCTTGAGTTGAGATATTTGAACCCAACACGACGGTTTGCTCGAATAGCTCGAACTCATCATATTGCTAAAGTAGCTCGAACTCGACTGAGCATAGTTTGCTCGAGTAGTTCGAACTTGACTTGGTGGTTTGCTCGAGTAGCTCGAGCTCAAGTTTGATTCCATTAAACATCTAGTCAAATGCTCCCAAATCATAATTTATGCCTCTAGATTTACAATAATCCAAGTGATAGATTAAACTGCAACAAGGCTGCATGGAGGACACTAACTATGGCCCAGCATAAAAGTAATGCTAATTGATTTAAAAGTCCATTAATTTATTTCTTAATGGTTGATAAATTTTTTATATGAGTTTACGTAGAATAGCCATGCTTAGCTCTGCAAGGACTTGGAAAAGATGAAAAAAGGGTTAAGGTGGAGAAGCTTTTTAGATCCGACAAGCATAGTGGGGTATGGAAATTAATCAAGATTTTATCTACTTCTTATTATAAGTTCCATTCATTTGTTTTGAAGAAACTAAAGTGAGAAGATGATGTTGGGCAAGTTAGGATGGAATGATTAATGGTGACCCACTTTCAATTGCCTTGTCGGATCTATTAACAAAGTATAAAATAATATTCATTGTAGAGTACATAAAAAAACACAAAAAATACTAAAAAATAAAAGACAATATCATTTTAGATATCTATATTTTTTTTATCAAAATAATAAATGCATTTTTAAATAATTATAGTAGTTCAATTCATTAATATTTTGATTTAAAATAGGGATAATATAATAAAAATTTACCAAATTACACGTTTTCTCATTTTAATCACGCTAAAAATCGTCATTTTCATACACAAACTAACATTTTTACCCAAATTCATACACTGTTCAAAAATCCAGCAGCAATTGCTGATGTGTTACTATTTGATTTGTTATGGCATGTCACTATCTGATTGTCAACTCAACAATTTTCACTGAATTTTTGAACGGCGTATGAATTTAGAAAAATTGATAATTCACATATGTGAATGACTTAAAATAGATTTAGATTGAAGGTTTGATATATTTGTATAAAAAATTACAAATCAGATCTATCATATTTTGTACGATATATTTATCATTTTGATGAAAAATATGAACATATAAAATTATTTTGTCAAAAGATAAAAAAAATACTGCTACATCAAATAAGAGTAATCATAAAATAATTTATGTTATCTAGATAATTCAATTTTTTAATATTTGTATTTATTATAAACTACTTATCAATTTGAGATTGATGGAATATATACGTTCAAAATGGAAGATAATATAAAATAAATATTAAAATTTTCAAGTTACAATAACATCAAATAAAAGTAAGTATAACATTTTTTTATAAATTTATTTATTTTATTTTGATAAATAATTATTTTCTAATATTTTTATTTGTCGTAAACTATTTATCAATTTGAGGCCGGTGGAATATATTTTCTCCATGCCCAAAATGTAAGACTATAAAAATACATATATTAAAAAAATCAACTTATGTAAATTAAATTACTTAATTTAATAAATAATAGAACATCTACTCTTATTTCATGTACTCCATCCAGTTCATAATTTTTGTAGCATTTAAGAATAATTTAATTTATAATACTACTATTTGGCACTTTGAAATATTAAAAAAGCATTTATTGTTATTATTTAAAATCTATATCCATATTAAATTACTCAGTGAGACTAAAAGCATTAGTCAAACCTAAAAATAGTGTTCCCTCCATTTTTATTTAGTTGTCCATTAAATTAAATGAATTTGTCTATAATTAGTTGTCCATTTAGGATTTTAAGATAACATTAACTATTATCCTCCAAATCTATCCCTCCCTAAATAAATGACTTTATAACTCAATTTAGAAAATATTTATTACATAATAGGGTTATATTAGTATTTATTCCTATAATTTAAGAAAAAAACTCACTTTTTTAATATATATAATTTTGACTAAATGGAAGTTTAATTATTGATAAATATTCTATCTTTTTGATTTTTTTATTACATCTCAGAATTTTAAAATGCTAATTTTAGTCCATTTTTTAAATTTTAATTTCTATTGTAATCATTTGTTTAAATTGGAATAATAAAATTCAAATATGTTTTTTATATTTAGAATTTTTGATGGTGAAAAGGCAAATTGCAATAATATAAATTAATATGAAGAGTTTATTTAAAGATATATTTTTACTCTAATTGTAATTAATGAATATAATTGAAATTGAAATTAAAAATTAAAAGATATATTAAAATTGATTAAAAAATTTAGAGTAAATATAAAAAGTCAATAAATTAGATACTTTTTAAAAGAATGAAGTCAAAATTAAATTTACTAAATGAATAATTATCCATTATAAGTTCTAATAAAAAAAATACTATTATATAAAATCTTATAAAACCGGACTAATGGACAAACCGGTGAGGCCACCGGTTTTCGCTTCAATTGGTTTTTTAAAAAAATAGCAACGGATTTTTCGCTCACAAATTCTCGATGTCCGGTTCACCCCCCCCCCCCCCCCTGTTTCTTACAGGTTCAACCGAGTTTAATCAGGTCCAACCCGTTCAATTGTAAACTCCGGTTTATTACAATTTAGATTGGATCATTGGTCCGTTTTCGGTTTAACCGGTTGGTTCGGTCCGATTTTTAAAATATTGATATAAACAATTGGAAGTTTAATTATTGAAAAATACTCTACCTTTTAAATTTTTATTATGATTCAAAATTTAAAAATGCTAATTTTAGTCTATTTTTTAAATTTTAAAATATATTATAGTCATTTTTAAATCGTAGTAACAAAATTTAAATATGTTTTTTATATGGGTTAATTCCTAAAAAAAATCACGAACTTTACATGAAATTTCATTTTAATCATGACCTTTAAAAGTTGTTATTTAAAGGCACGAACTTTCATTTTATTTCAAATCTATCACCAAAGTAAAATTCGGTGTATTTTATCTGACTAAAAATTCCTAATCCTAGATACTCTAACCGAAAGATAATAAGATTTGATGTTGATTAATAACTTGAGTCTTTCATTAATGATTTAATGAAGAATTTAGTCAATAAAAATACACTGAAATGATGAATTTGAAACAATATGAAAGTTCGTGTCTTTAAATGACAACTTTTAAAGTTCATGATTAAAATGAAACTTCGTGTAAAGTTCGTGATTTTTTTAGAAATTAATTTTTTTTATATTTAGGATTTTTAATGGTGAAAAGACAAATTGCAACAATATTAAATAATATGAAGGGTTTATGTTTTTTATTACACCCTTGTTTAATGTATTCACTTTTAATATATTTTATTAGTGAAATTTAAAAAAAGACATAATAGAAAGATTAAATTTTTTTAAGTGGATAATTTTATTGGAATTGAAGGAGTATAAATTTATGAATGGTGATCAAAGTGGAGCCGATAGCTAGTGTGATGTATGTCCATGAATCAATTGAGTTGTCCGAACCAAATCCATAGTCCTAGGAGTCTTGTTGATGACAAAAGCAGTAAAACCACTTTCTCCACTTTAAATATGAAAAGTGATCCATCATTATACTTTTTACGTCGTGGCAAGATAGTTAGCATCTTTTAATAACTAGATCAACAAAAGTTGCTCTTTTTTATGCCTCCAACCTTTTATCCCCAAATCACTAACTCGTTGCCCTAGGGAAGGTTTCATCTATATTTTAGTAAAAGATTTAAGAGAAAATCACTATAAGGTCTTTCATATTTATCACAATTTATACTTTAATTTCTTTTTTTAAAAATCAAACGATATGTTTTCTCATATTTATTTATGTCAACAATTTAATCCTTCCGTCTATTTTTGGTGTTAGTCAACCTAGTCAACGGAACTATATGGTCCCTACTTTTGTTTCTTCAAACGATTCCGAGCTTCGGTTTTATTTCAGTCAACGATATCGTTTCATGTTTAAAAAAATTAATTTAACCCTAAGTTTTTTGACTCCGTTGACTAACACCAAAAATGGATGGAGGGACGAAACTGTTGACGGAAATAAAAGTGAGAGACTTAATTGTTTGATTTTCAAACAGGGGATATCAAGTGTGAATTATGCCAAATGTGGAAGTCTTCGTAGTAATTTACTCAAGATTTAATAAGAAAAATTACTCGATTCTTGATATAATGATAGATTCACAGTTGTAACTCAAAAAAAAATCACTATAAGTTTTTCAGTTTATAATAAAAAAAACAGAAAAATTGATAGTTAAAAAAAATGTTGTTTTAGCTTTTTTTAAAAATTGTTGTTTTTGCTTTTCCTATTTTAACCTAACATTCTAACAATATACATCATGTCACTCAAGTATTGAAAAGAAATTACTGATCGGAGGGACATTAGCTGCCTTCTTGAAGGAGTGATCTAGCTATTTTACTAAACTCCTTCTATATGGTGGAAAGAGAGCGGCCGCCTATGCGGTCTGTCACTTGCATCCACCATCATTTAGTGTACCATATTTTTCATACATATTTTTCATTATATGTTGAACTTCAAAAAAATGAAATGTAAATAGTAACAATACAATATGAATGACTTTGCGACATAACGATCATTGGAAACTGTCTGATCCTATTGATAAAACTACCTCAGCTGGTTGGGAGTACATCAGAAGGAATTTTGCAGTTAGTGAGGACAAGGAAGATAGTATTTCCTAGAGAGCTAATAATAATGACAAGTTTTCAATTAGCAGCACTTGAAAGAATCTATAGAAGTAAAGTTACTTGGCACAGTTTAATCTGGTTTAAGGGGATTCATTCCCTCTGCCATACTTGAAAATATGTCTAAAGTCCTAATCCCTCTGCCATAATTAAAAATATCAAGTCGTAACTATAAAATTAATCTACCACCAAATGTACGTCTATGGCCATGATTATTTTATTTTATAAAAGATATAACTTTATCAAATCTATATTGGATGAATCATAATGCATTCATCCAATAGTAAAATATATGAAGTAGACTAACCACAAATTAATCATAGAAAAGACATATAAAATATCTTTGATATATTACCGTCATATAAGGCAGACTATTTATTAAAATCGGCCGATGAGATGATGGGAGATAAGTTTCATCGTCGAGAGAAAAAACCGGATCACCAACCAAGGCCTTTAAATGATCGCTCAGTGATAAAAAAGATAGAAGTGTTAGGGGGTTTGCCTAAAAGCAGCCACTCTTAAAAAAGTGTGCAATAGCTCACTGATTGAGCGCTCTTGCGCCGAAGCTGACATTCTATTATTAGGCCAAATATTTCATCATTTTTAAATATATGGATTAGAATATTATAGGTATTGCATTAGGAATCTTTTAATATTTTGACCGTTATTTCCAAAACAACATTTTTGTTTATCACGTGTTAATGAATAAATCTCTGTCATAATCTTTCAAATTAGCTTTAGTTCGAACATATAATTTCTTAGTTATTGTTTGATTTTAAAAATAAATGAAAAATTGTTTATTCGCTATCATTTTTAAAACACCTTTAAAACTTTAAAATTCAATATTTATAACATAGTTTTTGGTGCTACCAATAATAAAGAGCATATGAGCCGATAATTATTATTCCCTCCGATTTATAATATTTGTCGCATTTAAAAAAAACTGGTCCATACTATTTGTCAATTTAGAATATCAAGAGAATATTAATTGTTATTTTTTCATATTTGTCCCTCATTAATTTATCAAAATACAATAAATAAATAAAAATAGTAGTTATAGATGTAAACAAGTTTCAATATAGGGTTAACAATTAGTAAAAGTGTTTGCAAATAAAAAAATATTAATTATTTTCTTATTTTTTATTCTAAAGACAAATACGACAAATATTTATAAACCAGAGAAAGTATTAATAAATTGGACCAGACATATCAATTTAATTGGTGTTACCAGTAATTGGTGGCTAGACATGTTCAGTTCTGCTTAAAACTTAAAAAAGATGATCAATTGGAAGGAATAAAAAAACCGTCCAAAATGGAAAATTATTGAGTCCGTTGAACTGTTAAAATTAATTAAAAATTTATTTATTTTAAAAAAAATCTATAAAATTTGCTATATAAGATCTAATTGAATTTTTTATTATTATAATCGGACTTATATATGTATATTCATATTTTTCTATTTTTACTGTGGAAACGGTTAAACTTTGAACTAGTGGTAATTACCGATTCTTCCACTACTTCGGATTTTTAAACAATGTCGATAACCATTTGTCATGGAGGTTGAAAATTAATTTGTTGGATAATTTAAAAGCATTTACATTGTGGCTAAGCATCATAGGTTCCAAAAAGTTCACATTTCACATGTTTCTACATCAACGAAGATTTATTTCACTCCTCCAATTTGACATATAAATATCCAAAATATTAAAGCTGGTGATTTTGCACAAATAAACTAAAGCTTGGGGAAGTTAGAATATATTATCATACACTTCCCAAAAATAGTTATTCTGAGAATATATTTGTATTTTTTTTATGAAAGAATATGTTTGTATTGTTGGGTCATTTTTAGAAAGTCGGGGGTAAAATGATTCAACTTTGTAAAATTGTGGGTTTATTTGTCCAAAACCACAAACTTAGACATTTTTAACCCTTCGTACTAATTTTGAGGGCTAGAATGAATCTTTGTTGATTTCTATATTGTCAATTAAACAATGAATTTATTCTTCATTTTAAATCAGGTGAAAGAAATAGAATAAATGCCAGTTCAAATTGACATTTCAAACTTTATAAACCTAAACAAGAAGGACAACTTCCCTTATTGTGGAAATAGATAAATCAGAATTATCTTGAGGTTATCAAGATGAGGGGTTTGATTCGAAAATTCATGATCTTCCTCATGGTTAATTAAAAAGAAAAAATAAACCAAATTTAGAGCTTGTATATGTTAAGAGTTGGCAATAATGGAGAAACATACTTTGGGATAGAGAATAGGTTCATATTAAGATTTACGAATCATATGTAATGTATTGTCGATAGAAAATGTGAAACACGGTATATTTTTATTATTGAAAATGTATTATATTATTTCGTCAATATAATTATTAGAAGTTAAAAAAAATATCATAAAGTGTACTCGTTAATCATTGTCATTAAAAGAAATCAATAGTTATTTCAAAAAACAGATACAATGAAAACAGTAGAATTTAAATAATTAGAGATTTTAAAATAATCTAACTTATGTATCAATAATTTGTTTAGAAATACAAAGTTAATTTACTGCAATAGCAATTGTATTTGTTTTGGAATCAGAACAATACTAAAAAAAAGTATATAGTACTTGATAAATCACAAGTTGCTTGAATGGTTAGACATATTGAACCTTTTTTTTCATAATGTTGTTAATATCTATATACAGTCGCTTTATTTAATACTATTATTCTCTACATTTGTTTTTACAAAAGATGATATTTCATATGAAAAACCACTACGAGAGTCTCAATTTTACATGATATTTCATATGAAAAAACGACTACGAGAGTCCTAATTCTAACC
Organism: Mercurialis annua; assembly: GCF_937616625.2. NCBI lineage: Eukaryota > Viridiplantae > Streptophyta > Magnoliopsida > Malpighiales > Euphorbiaceae > Mercurialis > Mercurialis annua. The sequence goes on along the minus strand of NC_065573.1, from coordinate 32,155,879 downwards.
ACAACATCTGACACTAGAAAATTACAATAAATTCAAAATTTCAAAGCTCTTTTTTTGGTATAAAGTGTACCGTCCAATTATAAAAATAATAAACAAAAAAAAAAATTAACGTGAGATTTTTTTAAGTAATTAGGTCTTAATGTGTATTTTTTATTGAAAAAATATATCAAAAAAGATCGTTAAAATAAAATAAGAAAATGTACAATTATAAGAACATAATTTTTTTTCAAAACAAAAAGATGGGTTAAATTGTGAATATTAAATGTTAAAATTTAGCATACGCGAGTAATTGTTACATTTAAAAAATTAGAAGAAAAATAAGAGAAAAGTTGAAATAAAAATGAAAAGAAAGGCAATCTTACTGTGATTAAATTACTGATTAAACATAAACACTTTTTTGATTAAATACTTCTAAAGTAATTGATCATCAATCTGACAATAAATGTACAGTACTTTTGACAGGGACCCACTTATACAGGAGCCAATGAAATCTCTAGTCGCCATCTACTCTCTGTACTCTACAGCAGACTTACAGGACAGGACCCACAGTCATCTGATCAGCTACATCTTCAAATGTTGAAAAGGGCTTGATGGTAAATAAAAGATGATTGAAGGGCAAATTCGGTTTTCAACAAAACCATGAAATAAATCATTTTTTTCCTGCTTATGTAATCATCTTACTTGCTAATCACATTTTAGTTGCTTGCTATGCTAATAATCTAGAGAGAACGAGACTAAATTTGGCAGTTGATCATAATCAAAATCTAATACTACCAAAAATGTGGCTTGGACCCACTAGAAGACATCTTTTCAATGGAAAATTATAAGTTGTGCGAATAATAATTTAATAACGTGTTAACCGGTGAAATATTTATAATTAATATCTAAATAATAATTAATATCTTTTGGACCGAGTCTATTGAAGAATTCCGTGTGTTCTTTGACTTGTTATAAGGAGAGATTCTTAGGTAGATTCAGTCCAACACGTCATCCGTGGACTAAACATATCACATAATGACACGTCATTAATATTATGGCACTATCGTAATATTATTATTTAAAAATATAAATAAATAATAAACAAAATTACAATATTATTATTATTTTAATGACGTGTCATAGTATGATAGGCTAGTACACGGATGTCATGGTAGACTAAGTCTACCTACAAATTTATCCTTGTTATAAATATATGATACAGTACAATGGTTATATCATATATGAGATAAACTCTCATTTTTAATATATTATGAACTCATCTAAAATCTATTCAACCATCCAAATAATTAAAAAGACAACTTATTTTTTAACTCTAAATTTTTAATGTTTCTCATTTCACAATCATTTTTTGAACTTTTATATTATATCAAATTTTAAAAAAATTAATACAATTTTATTTAAATCTTTGAATTCAAATGTTTATATTTTTATCAATTGTGACAAATATATTTATATAAATTATTTTCAAAAGTTATAAAACTTTTTTAAAAAATAGTCATAATTAATAAAAAAATCATAAAAATTTAAAATTTTGGACATAATTGGAAAAAAATACTTTAAAAAACCTCTTAGACATGAGTTGGAATGTTTATATCATACATGCATTTAGAGAAAATAATCGTTATTTCCAATTGGATAGCTAACCTTATTTTCTCCATTCTTAGGGTTGATCATTCATGAAGGAACACATGACGGTCTTACTGGTCTTATTATGGAAGACATAGTTAGTGTTTCGCTTCCTAAAATGTGCAGAGTTTTTTAGTCTTGTGGCCTTGGTCTTTCCTTCTATCCAACAAAAGTTGATTAAGGATCGAGAGTATGATTGTATACTAGATAAAAAAAATTATGAATTTGGCTTTTAAATTAATTAGACGGTCGGCAATTAGTATTGCACACAATCTTGCTTAAAAATTATATTTTATGGCATATCTACATAAAAACATTGTCAATTTCAATAATTAATTTGATATTGTTTGGTTAAAAGGGTATATAAAAATAAATAATCTATAGCTCATGTAATATAAGCGTTGAGTAATATTTTAAAAAAGTCGATATAAGTGTTTTTCCTCTACCAATTATATAAAACAAAAGAAAAATATAGTAAAAGAAAAATCCAATATCTTGAAAATGTCAAATATTTACTTTTTAAGTCAATTATAAATAGATATTACAAAATCACCTCATTTACCCCGTAATAATAGTTAATTTTAAAACTGATAGAACTTTTTGGTCAAATTTAGGTCTTTTAAGTGTCTATCACATTGATAAAAAAAATTACTACTTTTTTTTTATGAATAAAAAAATTATACTTTTACAATTATAATTGACACATAAACCTTCAAAATGGATCAAATGAAGTGATTTTAAAAGGTCCGGTTGTATAAAATAATTTGTGACCTATCACATAATTCTAAGTATATTAGTATATTTCAAATGGTATATACGTTGTGGTGCATTTTAATGAAGTTGTAATTGTAAGTTCTATTTTTCCACATGCACTCTCTTACCTTATATATAGTAATAGAATTTAATTTAGTATGGTTAAATTGATGATTTGGTTTAATTTTTGCTGAGTCATACTTTGAACTTTTAAGCATGCTTTTTTATACTATTAATCTTCCTATAAGCTTACATCATTAGGGGTAGATAGGATTTCAATTTGTTAGTTTTATAATTCAAAGTAGCCAATTGTAACATCTCTATCAAGAAAGCGATTGGAGCTAAGTAGCTTATTATAGGACAACTCATTGAGGCAGCTTTCTCTTCTTTAAAATATACTTAAAATTTTGAAAATTGAGCTTTTACGTTGTGTTTAACTTTCTTAATTAGATCATTAAAAAAGTTTCTTTATTAATTATAAATTTTTAAAATTAATCTTTAGTTGTAAGTAACAATAGTGCCCCCCATTTAAATAATCATATGAACACTTGCTGAAATTACAAGACCCATACCTAACCTTTCTTCATATAATATACCATAGTTTGTTAGTATTAATTAAATAATATTTGATTTAATAAAGTTTGATTAAAATACAAATCTCCAAACCATTATCGAAGTTGTTTGGGGATTTTTTTAGGAGTTCATTTTCAGAAAAATCGACGTTTTGTATTTGTTATAATTATTATACTTTCTCTATATTTTTTTAATAGCTAAAATCATGTAAACTGTGATTAATCTTTGTCGTTGTCTTTGTTAGGATGTTCCATTGAATACAATACTTTTAAAATATTGTATTTATATACTTAATCATTAGTTATATAATAAAATATTTTTTTGTGTTGCTACATAGCAACAACAATAATGGTCCAAAAAGACTACAAACTAAATTGATTTAATAAAAGCCTCCGAAATTAAAGTAATGAAGAGAAGTATGCAAGTAGAGCTTTGATCAAACATCACCCATGTGGATTGATAAGTTAATGTAAATTTATTGTATAATTATAAGGTTAGCATTTGTCATCAAGCTGAATACTACTAATAAATTATAATATAAGACATTTGATTGATTAAAGTTCAAAAAATTAAAAAGATTATAGAGGAAAAATATAGGACAAGGGTGCGGTACGTGTTGGGTGCAATAGATGCATAAAAAGAGAGGAAGGGGAAATATATGAGACATAAGCATGTTGGTATAGGTGGGATGATTGTTAAGAAACTTACAACATAATGCTAATCTTAGGTGTCTTTTGTAGCTTTTGTCTTTCTAAATCCGTCTAATTTTTTTAATTTTTTTAATTTTTTTTAAAAATTTAAATAATCCTAATTCGTAAAGCAAAATTTGAACTATTAATAATTAGTTTATGATTCTATAGAGTCAATGGCGGACCAGAAATATTTTATAAAGTGGAAAAGATTGTACCAAAAATTTATAAAATAAACAAAATTGACAAAATATAAAATTTAAAGTGGGCAATACTCCAAATTTTAAGACAAACAAATATAATATTAACTTATGTATATTCTTTTTAAAAATTCCAAATAATAAGATGGTCAATTGTCCACCGTAAACTCTTTTTAAGTCTGCTCCTGTATAGAGTGAACTAAGCTCATTTAGAATTTTCTTGAAAATCCTCAAATTCTTCTTCTTCTTCTTCTTTTTTTCTTTTAAAAATCTAATATTTTTTGTTTCAAACATATTGTAAGAAGATATTTTTTACCCTTATTGATTAATTATTTTATAAATTAGATAGTAATTACTCGTCCTGTTTATAATTTAAACGGATGATGTCTTTCATTTAGGTGTTCCAAATTATTTATTTATTTCTATTTTTAAAAGTTTGTTAACTAGATAATTAAATACATGTATTGTCTTTTCTAAAAATTATTAATCCATTGCACAATTAATTATATTTTTTAAAGTTGGTTAATAAAATACATTTTTAAATTTACTTTTATATCAAAATTATTACAAAACATTTCACTAAACCAAACTTTTTAAAAAAATTTGCTAAGTTTTTTAAATTATTATCATCATTTTACATTTATAAAAAAAAAACTTTTGTTTCTTCCATCAAGCCTAAGGCAACAATAAAAAAAGCACTTAATCTATATAACAAATTGTATGTCAAATATTTATTCGATGTATGTTAAATATACTCGTAAGTTTTTTGGAGTATCAAAATGTTATCATTTTAAATTATTTATATCATTGTTTACAAATAAAATGTACTTATGGAATTAGATTAAAATTGATATTATTGAAAAGATAAAACAAAAATATATTTTTAAGTGATTATATTTATATATTTTAAACTGCTAAACTCATAAAAGTACAATAAATAAAATAAATCTAAAATTTGAAAGCACATCATATTTAAATAATTTGATTAGTTTTATATGTGGACACCATTTTATAATTTTTTATTTAAAAAAAACATATCATTTAACTTTTTTTAACAGTTTAGTGCTTAACGCTTATACCATTTGAGTTATAGTTCATTGATTATTTATCTATTTATTATCTACTATTATTTATCTATTTAAAATTTTAATATGTCACTATCGAGTGTTTATTCCATATAATAATTGTGCTACTTTAAATTTACAACAATTCAATGAACATTTGCAATAGAAAATATTTAATTATTACTTATTTTTTTATTAAATATTAGAATATATCTAACGTTTCATTAAAATGTTGCACGAATGACATGATACAACCGTTGTGTTATACAATTATTTATCATTATCTTCTAAATTTACATCTTCCTAATAATTTACTCTATATTTTATTTACGAAATATTTATTAATTAATAAATCTATATTAATATTTATAATTTAAGATAGGATGTTAGCTAGATGGAAAGTAGAAAAAAAAAGGGAAGAAGTAACTTTTTAACGTGAGGGCAAAAGTAAATTTTGTACTAATAGCAAATGGAAACTACATAAGATAATATTTTTTTTACCACAACAGATTGAATTGAAACCTCCGATCAACCGCGAAGTAACTGAAACATGAGAGGTTGCGGGTTCAACTTTCCTCTCACACTGTAACTGAACAATAAATTATTAAAATTACCATTGCTGATCATCAGCATCTCCAAGCCGAAGCTGACATAAGATCTCTCCGCTGCCAACAGAGCACAAGCAAAGCTTGCCGCTTCTCCACATGAAATCCCCTCACAGGAATTCTCTTCATCACATACTCTGCTTGCGTCTCTGTGAAGTTACTGAACATTACAGGAGAGAATCCAGCCGAGGCGAACATCGTCTTCCACGTCGGCATTTTCTCCGGTGCGCGGAGACGGCCGAACACCGTGCTCTCAATCCTCGGCTGGAGTAGGAATTTCTCTATTTTATTCACAGCATCCGACGCCGCGTTTGCAGCATCTAGTGACTCCAGTAGGTGAATATGAGCTTGCAGAGAATGCAGGATATGTTGCGGAAATGGAAGGTCGATTCGCTCCCCTCTATCTAAACAAACGACAATCTTCGGCGAAAGGTGCTTGATAAAACGAAGCAGGGAAGGTAATGCGGATGGTTGATTCGAGCAGGACCAAACCGGAAAATTAACCGCTATTGCTTCGTTATCGCTTGACCGATAAATGGGGAGAGAGTAGCAACTTTGTTCTAAAGAATCAAAGTTGATCACATCAAGTTCGAAGCTTATACCTATTTCATTGGCGAATTGAGTTAAATTTTCGCGCATAAGGAGAATCTCCACGGGGTGGTGAGTTGAAGGAGAGGCAAATGCAGTGATTTTTAATAATGGGGTGCCTCTACTTCTCGGAAGCTCCTGCATAAAAGAAGCCCATTGAGCACCAAAGCCAATATCAAAGTCGATTATATGAATTCTATCTTCATCGCGGAGGGATTCGAGGAGGGCTTGATTGGAAGTGAAGTTGACGAATTGAATCAAAGGAGAGACTTCGGAGAAGATTTTGTATGCGCCGATTTTGAATATGACATCGAACGCAGTGGGGCTCCTGGGCGGCAGGAGAGTGACTGAGTTGTTGTTGTTGTTGTTATTCATGAGAATGAGCAATTGCAGAGCCTCCTTGAAGTAGAAAGCTGCCCGATACAGAGGCTTTCCGATTGGAGAGAGTTGTTGATTGAGCCGCGCCAATATCCCTTGCGCGTGTGAGAAATTCCCAGTTCCGACCAGCTCAGCCGCCTTGTAGAGCTGGTCCAGCAAAGCATGTTGCTGTTCTTCCTTTTTTACTACCATAGCATTCTGTTGCATATGTGGAGAAACAAAATTCACCCCTTGCTGAAAATGCTGTTGCTGCTGCTGTTTCCTGGCCAATATCTCATGACCCGGATCACCAAACGGGTGCTTCGCAATCATCTGAGGCATAATTGGGCCCATCCCGCCGGAGTTATGCCTCTTGGTTTCGTGTTGAAGTAGTTGATTTTGCTGTGGAAATGGAAATTGCATAAAAGTGTTAGCATTTTGAGATTGGTGCTGGTTCATCATCACCTGTGGATTCAAAATCTGTGGCTTTTCCTCAGATGCCTCAATTTGCCGATGATGATAAACCATACCCGGAGGTAAAGCACCGAAAATCGGATTTTGTACACTACAATTGCTGCTGCTATTATTTCCCAATCCGACACTTGCATAATTAACCTTTCCATTTCCATTAACGTTGCTGCTACTGCTACTATTTGTTGAACTAAACCCAGATGCAGAAAAACCAGACAAATTAGTACCAATGCTTGAAATACCAGCCATTCCATCAACCATCCCTAACCCTAACCCACCAGAATCAAAATCAGCTGAATTATTGTTGCCACCATTCTGCAACAATTGCCTGAACCCAAAAGACTCATCCACATCCCCAGAAATCCACCTCAGCAAGGACTGTTCTTGGTTCGGCTCTGATAACATATTCTCCCATTCCTCCAAACCAAGACCACATCTTTCACCTGTGGACACAATCTCTAACCCACTCGGAATCGGCTGCAACTCGGTAGCCCATTCATCTTTCCTTTCGTTCAGAGGAGTCACCACTTTCTCTCTGGCCGTCGCGGTGGCGGTGGTGGTGTTTTCAGTGGAATTACCACCACCCCGTCCGCCGCTGCTGCCGTTGTTGAAGGAGGAGGAAAGAGTAGAAGCTGATGTAGGTGGACTAAGACTTCTTCTCATATGAAGAACTGAAGTGGGCTCTATGGTTGTGAAGCTATTAACCTCTTGATGTTGCTTCTGCTTCCAAGTTTCTTGCTGATGAGAAGAAATAGAAGCCAAACTACCAAAATCAACAATATCTAAACCCCCCTTTCCCTGCAAATGAAAGGGCATCCAACTCATCACTCATCTATAAATTACACACCAAGAACCCAAAAAAAAACTTTAATTTTCTTTGTTCACAGATTCAAACAAAGAAGACAAACAAACAAAAAAGACCAAGATTGAAGCAAATGGGCAAGTTTTTTCCCCTTGGATTTTGAAAAAGAAATGAACTTTCTTGTTTTTTTATCTCAGATTTTAGTTTTTCAAAATCAAGAACTCATAGTCGCTCTTTGCATGCCATCAATCTCTCTTCTTCTTTCACTAATACTCAAAGAAACCAGAGAGAAAAAAACACCTACTCAACTGTCATCATCTTTATTATCTCGAGCAGCTCCATTTCATCTGCATCTAATCTTTAAAACTCCATTGAAGCACCTTCATCTCAATAATTTCTTCTTTTTTTCTCTACAGGTGTTAGATTTGTTGTACTGGGTCTTTATTTTTTTTCTTCTAGCCCTGTTGAGTAGTAGCAGGACTCTGTAGGCTTCTGTGTTCTGCCATGGATGCGTGCATCATAAAAAAGGTAATAAAGTGTTTCTTCTCTCTACTGCTATTGGTTTTCTTGTTTTATTTTAATTTACTTATAGAGTATTTTATTTTTCTGAATTGAGTGTACCCATATTTCTCCATCTATATATACTTCTGTCTTTTTCCTATTTCTAAGAAAAAGTAAATAGAAAATCAATTACCATTCTTTTTCTTCTATAGTGGGGCCCTTCTTCATTTTCAACTTTTATTTTATTTTCTTGTTCTTTTTCTTTTTTAATCAATTACGTATGCAGTGAAAATAAAAGTAGCAGAAGATTAGCTCAGAAAATAACCTACATTTTCACTTCAACTATTTATTTTTAGTTTTTTTTATTTACTGTATAGTTTTCTTTAGGCATAAGGTACAAAAAAACCCTCGACTTTTTCTCAAAAGTATAAATAAGCCCTTTTACTTTTTTGGGCACAATTAAGTCTTCATATTTTTAAAATTGAACAATTAAACCCTTGTTGTTTTAAAACCAAACAAATAAACCCTTTTAGTTTAATTTTGGGACACTTACCCCCTCAAATTTTCGGTAAATATTTTAAACATTAAAATTATTTTTGAATTTTTTTCCTATATGATTATGAGAGACATGTCAGCCATTAACGAGTGTTTCTAATGATGCTGGATAAAAGGGGTTCTTTGTTCTTTTTGAAAACAAAAAGGGCTTAATTATACCTCAAAAAAGTAAAAGGGCTGATTTGTACTTTTATGAAAACTACAAGGGTTTTTTTGTACCTTCTGCCTTTTCTTTATTTACTATAGTTTTGCTATTTACAGAGGATGATTAAAAGAAACTTTTAGGTAGATTCAGTTTACCACGTCATATATAGATTTAGTCTATTATATTATGATACATTATTAAAATAGTAGCACTATCATAATATACTATTTAAATGTGTGAAATAAATAACAAATAAAATTACGATAGAAATATTACTTTAATGATGTGTTATAATAATATAAACTAGTTCACGAATGACGTAGCGGAATGTATCTACCTGTCACGACCCAAATTATTGAGCCGAGACCGGCGCTAGGGAATGGGAGTGGTAGCTCCGAAACCCGTAGCAAGCCTAAAACCACTATTAATTTTTCGCATTTAAAATTATAATATCATATATAAACCTTTTTAGAAAATTCTTTTACATAATATAATTGTAGATATTAAAATATCATATTACAGTTTATATTCAAAACTAACTATTTGTAATCCAGATGTCTATCTAATACTGACATCTACTGACTACTGCAGCTCTAGGAACTCATGCCTGTGCATGTCCAATGACTTCTGGCACAGTGGAGATGGTTTGTCTGATCCGACTCTGCTTACCTGCAAACATCAGAGTGAGGGGTCAGTATTTGGGAAAATACTGAGTGAGTTTGCAAGTTACTTATAGTATTATTAAAACATAGCGTTACACGCTAAATACATATATAAATTTATGATTTAAACAAACATTATTAATTTTCAAAGTGTGAGTCCAACTCACTAGATACGGGGACTTCCAGACTACACCGTAGCCGAGTTCACTCTGCGTATCTAAATCATAAAGTGTGAGTCCAACTCACTGGTGGCCCAGCCACTGGTGGGCCCAGCCCACTAGATACGGGGACTTCCAGGCTACACCGTAGCCGAGTTCACTCTGCGTATCTAAATCATAACATATTATACATAGACATATTTTAATTCTTAATCATAAAGTCAGATACTTTAGACTGACTCACCAATGATCATGCAGCCTATTGACACCCAATAGGTAGTTGGTCTCTTCGGACCGCACATTAGACACTTATCTCCAAAACAACGAGTACAACAACATTCATATAGTCAAATCTATTAAACAAACAGCTTATACGAGCAGATCGTATAGATACGAGATATTTAATGACAATACTCATAATATAAGAAAATAACTTTCATAACAATAATACGCGAAAGTAAATTGCCACTCACAGTGACCGCTATCCAAAATTGCGCTATTATAATCCCGCAAGCATAAGCTCCATGCGTCGTTCTATCCCTTAGCTATTCTGGCCCGTCGATCCGGTATTTCCCCGATACGCCAGTTACTTATTCGGGTGACCTATACGTTAAATCCGTAAACGTAGGTTTAGTATCAAAACCCTAAGTTATAAACTTAGGTTATCACGATCGTATCTCAAATACGACTCTCAACTTTATCTTAATCACACCTCTCTTTTAAACGTCCTAGTTTATGTTTTGATATTCAATCAAATCGTGATTGTTTATGCGACTTGCAACTGTCTGAAATCAAGTTTCCGCGTCGCGTCAGGGTCCAGAAGGCCCGATTCGAAAATCCCCCTTTGGCGAAGGACTGCACGTTCGTGCAGCAGTGTACTGCACGTTCGTGCAGTACGCTGCACGATCGTGTACTCCACGTTCGTGTAGTGTCCTACACGAACGTGTGCTACACGTTCGTGCAGTCTGCTACACGAACGTGTACTGCACGTTCGTGCAGTCTGCTACACGAACGTGTACTGCACGTTCGTGCAGCAAACGGCTGCCAATGTGCAGCTCCGGGGTTCATTCCCCGGGCCATTTTCGACGTGCTTAAACGTCCTAACTCGATCCCGCAACGTTTAATAACATCAAAACTCAAGATTTAAACTTAAAACGTCGAATTCAAACTCAAAATCATTAAAACGGTAAAACCGCTCAAAACCCCAAATCAAAACGTCAAGCTTACCTCAATTTGAAGCTTAAAGATGATAGAGAATTGAATTCTTAATCCATCGGCGCGAGAATCACTCGATTTGGACGAGAAACGGCGAAACCGCGACGGATCGAATCCATCGTCATCTTCCTTCTCTCTTTCTCTGGATCATCTGATCCTTCTTTCTTTCCTTCTTAAGAAACATATATATATCTTGGCTAATGTACCATTTTGATCCTCCATTTCTTTAACATAAACCAATTCCCTTTTAAACTTTCTAATTTAACTAAACGGTTAAATTATTCTTTTATACGTATTATTTATATCCAATTAAATAATACTTGGCCCGAAATTATTATTTTCCGTCAATACTCTTTGAATTGCTATTCTCGAGACTTACTTGGCTAATTTACGTTTTGGCCCTAGAACTTTTCAAAAGTTACAATTTAGCCCAAAACGTATCCGCGTCCAAATTTTAAAAGGTCTCCGATTGACCCGAAACTTTTACCACATATACTATAAAACGTTTCGCGGACCTTGGCGAAATAATTTCCATTTTAAGTCATAGTGGCTAAATTACCACTTCAGTCCCTGTACTTTATTTTGCAACTTTCTTAACATACTTCCTTTCTAATTCCAATTCCACTCTAGAATTGAAATATAATGTTAAATTCTTTGCTATAATCTCTTTTAATACCGATCTACTAAAACTTATTTATCTTACTTTTATCGGAAGGCTTTCCGATATCGCCACTCTGGCGACTCAAAACTGGACACGTGGTCCAATTAGATAATTAAATATTTTGGGGTATTACATTCTTCCCCCCTTATAAAAATTCGTCCTCGAATTTTCATATACTCTTCTTACCTTAATCTCATTTATATCTAGAATTCTTATTCATAGTAGGAATATCGTGTTCGTCTTACGACACTAGTTAGCGCAAGGAATCGTTATTCTATTTTCTGTACTTCTTGCACTTTGATGTCAATTATTATTGACAATCTATCTTCGATCTCTTCTCTTTATTTTACAACACAATTCATGTGTTTGACATTTGTTACTATAAACTCTTATAGTCGTAATTGAACTTTCAGTTCCTTACTGATGTTCAATGATAGCTTATCTTAATAATATCTAGTCCATTCTCCTTAATGGTTACACCATACTTGTCTTACGGTATTTGTTGGTATGTGGAATCGTTATTCCAATCCTTGTACCTCTGGTGCAATGACATTAACTATAAATGTCAGACCTTTCTTGATATCGTATTTCTAATCCATAGTGTCTCTAGAAGTCACTTGTTATCGTCATCCCTTGACGGTTTTCTTTACTCACTTATTGTTAGCAGAGTTTCTTAAATTTACATTACTTGAATTACTTGTTCTAAGTAATTGCCTTACTCTCAAGTTGTAAGTCATTTTCGTAGTATATCCTTATCAATAGCTACAAGTGTTATCTATACTACTTCGATACGTCTTTTGATGTATCGTTATCCTTTCATATCCTTAACAACTCGTTCTATGTTGGTCTATAAACCCGTAGATAACTTATACTTGGAGTTGTCGAGGTAATGTCTTTAGATTTCTATAATAACTCTTTATTCCTTTCCTCCTAGTTCTTTGTCATCACACTCCTTATGAGTACTCTTATTCACGACTTATTCTTGTCGTCGCCTTACATATCATTCTTTATTGCCGCATCTCCAATCGTCACATCTCTAATTATCGTCGATAATCTTAAGCGTTGTTTACATTGGATTACATCAGTATCCAATGTACCAACGTTCATTAATACTTATGGAATTTCTTATGGAATGTATTCCCACACTGACATTTATTTTGTCAGCACAACTAATATCAGGCCCAATTATCATATTCTTTTAACATTTCTTAATCCTTAATGCAAAATCTATGTCAATTCTCACATTCAATCTTTGCAACACCTTCCAAATCTGTTCCTTTATACTATCATGTAGCGTTAAGCTTACTTCTCATTACTATCCACTATCTTGGTATTCCGCTTGTTATTTCCATTTTTGTCCATATCGTAGATGTACTCCTTTATAATCTTTCTTTAATTCCTTATTCTTAGTTAACCAATAGGATAAATAGTCTAAATGCTATGATCCTATGGTATTCCTTTTTGTGTTCTTTATTCACGCTCTAATCGTGTTTCTTAATCATCTTCTATTGTAGTCCTTGCTTTCCTCTTCATCGTATCTTATATATCGCTTATCATTTACTTTTAATATCCACAACATCAATCACTAATGGAGAGTTGTGGCTTTCCTCGTCTAAACGTTTCGATGTAGTGCGTTTCAATCGTATATGCCTTGTCTTATCGTATTCGTACTAACATTATGGCTGTCCGTAATGTCAATCATATGCTGGTATCATCTCTATCGTATCTCATATTTCTGATATTTCTTGTTTCAGCACTCTGAGCGTCGATCACCAATTAAATAATGGGTCGCAGTTCTTTTGCCTGAATTATCGACGTAGTGCGTCCTTAATTACTTATATATTGTACTGTTGTACCTTTACTGACGTTTTAACTGTTAGTGAATCCAATCCTATGTCTCTGTCATCTTTATCTTTTCCTATTTTTATATGTCTTGCAACTATATAGAATTTAATCCATCTGATCCTCTCTTCATCCTTCTACGTGACTTTCTCTTTTTCGTTTCTCAATAACGCTTATCAAGTTTCTTGCGACATACGCAGGTTATCCGTACTTTCCTTAACTCTGTTTACTTTAACTAACTTCTTATTATCCATAATCTACTTTTGCGTCTTTATACTTTATCATATACGTCATGTACCTTTGGCAATCTCTCGACCGTACGCAGGAAGTCAATGGAATACAGTCCTACTGGTAGCATTCCTTGTGAAAAGGAGCGCATTTGCTTCCTAACCTGATCAGAGCCATTCGTGACTGACCATTGGCTACTTCCGTATCCTCCCTCAGATTGTGATACTACCGTACTCTAAATCAGAAATGCTTGCTCCGGTACTTCTCGACATCGAACTCGTCTGATAACTTTTCTTTCCCGAAGTCCTCTTCCTGAGGATCTCTTTCTGGGAATGTATCAAACAAATTTGATCGTGCCTAATACATCTTAATCCTTTAAGGATCATAATCAATCTTCTATACTGATTACATCACTTTTAATTTGATCTAACTTGAAATTTAAGGCTAACACTTCACAAACATCCATTACGTTTGTACCTTTCACAACCTACTATTCCGCTTCATAACCAAAATCTTAAGGTGGAAGTTTCAACTCTCAATCCACCGATTACAGTTCTTGTTGTTTGTCTCTTGATCTAAGTATCTTGATCTTTCCCGATTATCCTTAACTGGAACTTATAGTTGAAAGAATTTCCCAAATCGGGTCACAAACTTAGTTCATGTTACTTGGTCTTTCATTGCTCTAATTGCATGTCGGAACTAATCACAAGTTGAACCTTTCATCGACATCTTCATTGACATTACTGTTTGTCCTTCATCCGCTTGATGTGTACGAGCATCTTACTTCACTTTCCTAGTGGATTTAGCATACCACTTGATCCGTCAAACTCTTTCAGTCTTAACTTAAGTATACTAACATCAAATCTCTATAGGTGTTCCTTTCTTCACGTTGATACTATCTTTATATCCATCGTCCGATCATTGGCACACAATTCCTTATATCAGTTACTTTTACTACTAACTGATTCTTAATGTCGTTGGGTTATTGCGGTACTTCTGATGCCTGTATATTCCCACTTTACCTTGTTAGGTTCCCGTTGACCTTTATCGCATTTATAACCTTTGCAGGCCTTGGACTAGGTTGCATTCGCCTTTGTCACCTCGATCTTCCTTCTTGTGCCTCATATACTTGTTGTGCAACAGCACGCGTTCGCGCAATTCCACGTTCCTAGTATAGCGATTATATAAAGGAATACTGATAAATTCCTTAAAATATAATCCTTACTAATTATCACGTCTAATCGCGGTCCACGTATGTTGGACCCTAGGGACGTCTCCTTCCTTAAAACCTTCTATGATTACGTCTCTTATTGCAAGTCTTATGAGTGTTCTGACTCATCGTATACTGGCCAATTATCTAAACATATACTCGCGTTGTATATGTTAAACGCATAATACTATCGTAGCTATAAGCATCTATGTTGGCCGAATTCAAGAAAATCAGTGTCCCCTAGATTTTCTTGATTACATATCGTAACTTAAGTCTTGTGAGCATTCCGCTCACATAGACTTAATCAAACATTAAGTATATCAAACACAATATACAAGTCATACGTTATTCATCAGATATGTTTTACTATCCGGACACATATCTACTATCCAGACTAAATTCATTAGCTAGAGACACAAATTCTATATTCTCACAACTATACGTATTCATTCACCTCATAGCCTAGATCACAGCTTGCTCGCGAGCATCTCACTTCCGTCTCAGAGTTCTGGTCTAGGTATACTCACATTAAAAACAAAACTCTTTGAAAACTCTTTCAAATAAAACGACTCATTTAAAAATTTCATTTAAATCTTAGCAAAATTGTGCACTAGGGTGATGACGTCTCTCATCCCCAAAGAGTTGCCACATCTCACCTCTTCGTCTGAACATAATGCATATGATGCATGTCTTATTAATGCATGTATTGATGTATGTAGTGATGCATTTCTATCAATGTCGTGGCAATTATCAATGACTATTACGGGTCTAGGCACAATTATGCTTTTAGAATCGTTGAAACAAATAACTTTTAAAAGTTATAAACTTCGAGTTTTGTAAGTTCTCTAGACCTTTAAACTCTGCTTCTGGAAAGTTCCTCAACTTCTACAACTTTGCATTCCTTCTTCTCACTCTTTCTGAAATTTCGATCGATCGAATCCAATAACATCGCTCATGCTATCTGGTGCTAAGCACGCATGTATGTATAACATCAAATCGCAATCATAATAATTATTTTCTATTCAGAGGAGGCAATACATCTCCCAGAATCTTCATTTCAAATGCATATCATATATGCACGTCTCATCAAAACAATGTATACGTATATATCTCGTATATACGTGTCACAAGAAACAAGTAAGCATTTCACAAATCAACTTATCATACTTATCTCAAATCAAATCACACTAACGACTTGGATCAGACAAACCCCAACTCTATAGCTGCAGTAGTTCCTAGGTTACTCAACCGACAAACACATTTTAGCAGAGGTAACTGGACCAACTGCTCTGATACCACAATTGTCACGACCCAAATTATTGAGCCGAGACCGGCGCTAGGGAATGGGAGTGGTAGCTCCGAAACCCGTAGCAAGCCTAAAACCACTATTAATTTTTCGCATTTAAAATTATAATATCATATATAAACCTTTTTAGAAAATTCTTTTACATAATATAATTGTAGATATTAAAATATCATATTACAGTTTATATTCAAAACTAACTATTTGTAATCCAGATGTCTATCTAATACTGACATCTACTGACTACTGCAGCTCTAGGAACTCATGCCTGTGCATGTCCAATGACTTCTGGCACAGTGGAGATGGTTTGTCTGATCCGACTCTGCTTACCTGCAAACATCAGAGTGAGGGGTCAGTATTTGGGAAAATACTGAGTGAGTTTGCAAGTTACTTATAGTATTATTAAAACATAGCGTTACACGCTAAATACATATATAAATTTATGATTTAAACAAACATTATTAATTTTCAAAGTGTGAGTCCAACTCACTAGATACGGGGACTTCCAGACTACACCGTAGCCGAGTTCACTCTGCGTATCTAAATCATAAAGTGTGAGTCCAACTCACTGGTGGCCCAGCCACTGGTGGGCCCAGCCCACTAGATACGGGGACTTCCAGGCTACACCGTAGCCGAGTTCACTCTGCGTATCTAAATCATAACATATTATACATAGACATATTTTAATTCTTAATCATAAAGTCAGATACTTTAGACTGACTCACCAATGATCATGCAGCCTATTGACACCCAATAGGTAGTTGGTCTCTTCGGACCGCACATTAGACACTTATCTCCAAAACAACGAGTACAACAACATTCATATAGTCAAATCTATTAAACAAACAGCTTATACGAGCAGATCGTATAGATACGAGATATTTAATGACAATACTCATAATATAAGAAAATAACTTTCATAACAATAATACGCGAAAGTAAATTGCCACTCACAGTGACCGCTATCCAAAATTGCGCTATTATAATCCCGCAAGCATAAGCTCCATGCGTCGTTCTATCCCTTAGCTATTCTGGCCCGTCGATCCGGTATTTCCCCGATACGCCAGTTACTTATTCGGGTGACCTATACGTTAAATCCGTAAACGTAGGTTTAGTATCAAAACCCTAAGTTATAAACTTAGGTTATCACGATCGTATCTCAAATACGACTCTCAACTTTATCTTAATCACACCTCTCTTTTAAACGTCCTAGTTTATGTTTTGATATTCAATCAAATCGTGATTGTTTATGCGACTTGCAACTGTCTGAAATCAAGTTTCCGCGTCGCGTCAGGGTCCAGAAGGCCCGATTCGAAAATCCCCCTTTGGCGAAGGACTGCACGTTCGTGCAGCAGTGTACTGCACGTTCGTGCAGTACGCTGCACGATCGTGTACTCCACGTTCGTGTAGTGTCCTACACGAACGTGTGCTACACGTTCGTGCAGTCTGCTACACGAACGTGTACTGCACGTTCGTGCAGTCTGCTACACGAACGTGTACTGCACGTTCGTGCAGCAAACGGCTGCCAATGTGCAGCTCCGGGGTTCATTCCCCGGGCCATTTTCGACGTGCTTAAACGTCCTAACTCGATCCCGCAACGTTTAATAACATCAAAACTCAAGATTTAAACTTAAAACGTCGAATTCAAACTCAAAATCATTAAAACGGTAAAACCGCTCAAAACCCCAAATCAAAACGTCAAGCTTACCTCAATTTGAAGCTTAAAGATGATAGAGAATTGAATTCTTAATCCATCGGCGCGAGAATCACTCGATTTGGACGAGAAACGGCGAAACCGCGACGGATCGAATCCATCGTCATCTTCCTTCTCTCTTTCTCTGGATCATCTGATCCTTCTTTCTTTCCTTCTTAAGAAACATATATATATCTTGGCTAATGTACCATTTTGATCCTCCATTTCTTTAACATAAACCAATTCCCTTTTAAACTTTCTAATTTAACTAAACGGTTAAATTATTCTTTTATACGTATTATTTATATCCAATTAAATAATACTTGGCCCGAAATTATTATTTTCCGTCAATACTCTTTGAATTGCTATTCTCGAGACTTACTTGGCTAATTTACGTTTTGGCCCTAGAACTTTTCAAAAGTTACAATTTAGCCCAAAACGTATCCGCGTCCAAATTTTAAAAGGTCTCCGATTGACCCGAAACTTTTACCACATATACTATAAAACGTTTCGCGGACCTTGGCGAAATAATTTCCATTTTAAGTCATAGTGGCTAAATTACCACTTCAGTCCCTGTACTTTATTTTGCAACTTTCTTAACATACTTCCTTTCTAATTCCAATTCCACTCTAGAATTGAAATATAATGTTAAATTCTTTGCTATAATCTCTTTTAATACCGATCTACTAAAACTTATTTATCTTACTTTTATCGGAAGGCTTTCCGATATCGCCACTCTGGCGACTCAAAACTGGACACGTGGTCCAATTAGATAATTAAATATTTTGGGGTATTACACTACCTAAAATTTATCGACTGACTAATGACTACTGTTTGTAATATAAACACCTGTTCAAAATGTAATTTTTTTCACTGTTCATTAGGTGTCATTTATTAAAGGCTAAATGACTAAAAAGGGCAAACCTTTTATTAAAGTTTCACAAAATTTCAATTTTATCTAATATGTCTTAAAACACATGATTTCGTTTCAATTATATCCAAATACACAATTTTATTTATATGAAGCTGATATGTGGCATATGCCTTATCAGCACCACGTAGGCGTCACATGAAAAAAAAATTATATTATTGGATATTATTAAAATGAAATTAAATATTTCAGGACAAAGATTTTTTTTTAGTTATTTGTCTTTATTAAATGTTATATGCTTATAGCATTCAGACTTTTTTTTCCGAGCATGGTGTAATAATTTCATCAAATTACTTCATAAAGCCAAAACCATGGTTTTAATCAACAACTAATTTTTAGTACAAATGTATTGGATAATAATTACCATTTCCATCAGAAAAGATATGTAGGTACTTTAAATTAGTTTGCACAATGATAAAAAAAATACTAGTTAAATTAGTTTTTTTAAGCTAACTTTCCATTCCAATTTTAGTGCATTATATATGCATATTTTCAAAATCAGCATTCTTGAAAATTACAATGTGTAATGAAAAATTAAGTTTACAAATTTTTATTATTGGATTAATCGACTATTAAAGATAAATAAAATGGATAATAGAACAATTATATATATAATTTTACTATTTCAATATGGGAAATACTATATAAATGTTAATGGTTGAGATGACTTTAATGACCTTTTACTAAAAAAATATGTACAAATTTTACTTGTAAAGAAAATAAAACCCAACAATGTAGTATACTGATAGCTTCGGAATCTGATACTATTTTTTTTATTTTTGTAATTAAATTATATTTCAACTTAAATTCTTTTCTAAAGAGATTATGTCCGCCTTCTTACTTATACACATACTAAAAGTTTTATTCATACCAGTGAGCTATGTCTCAAATATTATTAGCAATGAACAACAAACTGTTAAGTTGTGGGGCTAAATTCTCTTGCAAACGCTTTCTACTCTCTAATTATCCCAAAAAAAGCTTTATTCATAATTTCATTGAACAAAGTTCAAGTAAAAACAATTTTATTTGTTAGCGCGTTTGATCAGAATTATTGTCAAGACAAATACTATGATTATTGTATTTATTTTATATTTTATTATATTACCATAAAAGTATATTTATACATTGATAATAATAATAAATAAGTACAGTAATATGAAAATAAAATAACTTTAGAAGGCCACACTTGTTTGAAGTCCTGTGATGAAAACTGTATTACATGGCTGGGTCGAGGCCCTATTTGTTTTTTTCGAGGCTCAATCAGTAGGGTTGGTCCGGTAGGGTGACCCGAGCCCACCAACATAGTAAGGAAAAAAATGTCAAATAGCTTCAGTAGCTGCCAGCTGGGGGAATGAGATGATAAAATGATGATATTTTGATACAGATGAAAAAGACGAGATAAAAATGTGGCTTAAGAAACAATGCCGCCTACGCAACGCGTATGAGATGCGCGTGCACTCACGGGTTCCATCCTTTTGGCTTTTATCTTGAGTATTAGTGGAAGCGTGTAAATCCTTCGATATAATAGCGCTTTGGTCCATGATCAATTATGGTTAGTTTCCCAGGTCCAAATAGCCGTTGCCCGTTAGGTAAAAGCCATCTTTTTAACCGCAGATTGATTTACGGCTATCAGTCACTTTATTTTTCTTAACCTTTCTGTACTCTCTAGATTTATGTCCTGCCCATCATATTATTCTTATTATATTCTCTTTTCACATAACTATATATTTTAATAAAATACAAAATTATCTTAGTCTAGGTCAATCACATTGGGATTAAATGGCAATTAATCATTAAATAATACTTAAATATATTTTCCCATATTTTTTACCTCATCTGTAAATCTTTTGAACATGATTAATTGATTATCAAAAAAATGTTATATTTATATAAAAAAAGTATTGAAAACTCCTCTCTTTCTACAAATACAAGAAAAATAAGAAAATATATGCTTCATATTGTCAATTTTTTTTCTTCAAAAAATCACTTATATATTGAATGAAATGAGTATTAATGATGTGGTTTATATATACCTGCAATTTTTTTTATAAAGAATAAAGTATTAGAAGTGACTTTATTACAGCAATTAAAAAAAGTTAATTCACACTGTATTTATATGATCATAGTCAATCAAAATTGACCAAATTTTATGGAATGCGAATAAAAACAAAAACGAGGAAACATGATGTTACAAGCAATGCATTGAACTTATTCTATAATCTATAGATCTCTATATTTGTCATTAGACGGGTAGTTTTTAGGTTATTTGATTTCTTTGTTTCTTTGTTTTCTTTTTCCAAAAGTATTCTCCCACTCTGTTTTAAGTTTTTAATATATATTTCTTAACGTTAAAACTTTTATTAATAACAACAAAAATTATGAATATTAATGGTTGGTTTCTCAGCACATTAAGTAAACTATTATAAAGGATATAATGAGTGCCGTAAAAACCGTCATCGAATAGGGCTGTATTAATCACCAAAAATCAACCAAATACAATTACAAAGATTATAAGAATTATAAATCTAAAATCTTGCAATTTAAAAAATATAAATCTATAAAATATAAATCTTAATACATTGTAAATCTTTAAATCTATAAAAATAATCTTCTAATACATCGGAATAACGAAGATGAAGAATATTGGAGATGCCGAAAATTCACGACAATAGACGACTTCCGAAAGATATCTTGTAGAAGCTCCATAATTGAAGAAGACCCACCTCACATAGGGTAGTAAAATTAGTAAACAAAAAAAAAAAAACTAATCACATATGATATATAACAAAATTATTTACTTAGCATTAAATAAAGGCTAAATCCATCTAGAGGCCCTTGTACTATATCATTTTTGTTCAAAAAGCTCCTGTACTATTTTTTTATTCTTCAGGTCCCTCTACTTACATAATTTTAGATTTTCAGGTCATTTTTTAGTTTTTTCCAGTCCCTCTACATACATTTTTTTGTTCCTCCAGTCCCTCAAAAGGACCTAAAAATCGGAATTTTGTCAAGTACAGGGACCTGAAGAACAAAAAAATAGTACAAGGGCTTTTTGAACAAAAATGATATAGTACAAGGGTCTCTAGATGAGTTTAGCCTTAAATAAACATGATAGTTTTTAATCAACTTTACTTTTTACTGTAAAACAATTACTTTACTTTTGTTATACTCCGTAATGTATTTTATAAACACATATCAACATATTATTTTTCACAACAAAATAATACTCTATAAATAATTATAAAAAAAAAGTCACACATTTTACTTTGTAGTGATTTGAGCACATTTTTAAAACGTATTCTAACTTTTTAATATTATGGCTCATTAATATAGTATAATTTTTAAGTTGTTTTTGGTGGATTTTAATGAATGAAATGATATCAAATTTATGCATTTGTACCAAAAATATTAATAATTACAAGATTGAATATTTTATGCTATACTTTTAAAAATATGCTTAAATTGCTATAAAGATAAAATATAAATTTATATGTTACAACAAAAAACTAAATTAGTATTAGTTATAAAATTTTAAAATTACTAGTTTTTGCAATACATATATGTACTTTTATGAAATTATAAAATAAAGTATTATTCCTAAAAAAGAAAAAAAATAACCCTAGCTATAAAATATATATAGATTATATATCAAATACGGTATGCAATTTTCAAAAAGCTTCCTATCAATATTTGATAAAACGCCAGTGCGAGCCTAACTTAATTGGTTAAAGCAACATCAAATGCATCCGGAGGTTGTGAGTTCAAATTCCACCTCTATAATTAACTTCTAACAAATGAGATTATTACACTCGGATGCTATCTATGTTAAGAAAAAATATCTGGTAAAACACATTTTTGAATTTTTACATTGTTATAATTTTCAAATTGAGTACCTCTATTTTTACTTATAAAAAAAATGGGGTTTTCGCTTTTTAAATTTTGTAAAAATTAAGTTTTTTCGTCATAGAAATAAAATACATCTATTTGACGCACTGCTAGGTGCGACTGAGATAATCTTCACACTCCTCTTTTACAAGTATTTTTTAAAATTGATCCATATACTTTATTTTTTATTAAAAATAAGTTTTTCATCATTTTTTATGTCTTGACAATGTTAAACCTTTTTTGTGATGGAAGGACCTAATTAATGTCTATAAAATTAAAAACATAAACATTCAATATAAATAAATTATTGCGTTTTGCCAAGATACTTGATTTGCAAATTATTGTAACAAGTAACCACTGATTAAATTTGCCATACGAGATCTATCAACAAAATAATTTGAGAAACATTTTAAACATTCTTTTTGTCTCAAGACCAGTTGACAGTATAGAAGAAATCAAGTCACGCAAAATAATTAACTTTTATTTAGGAAGACATAGAATCATATCACTTGATGAACTATTATAAATATAATGTTTTACTTAATTTTTTTTTTTTTGCCCATCCGATTTCCAAAACATCGTCCTGACTAATCCGGATCCGATTTGCATCGCGCATTTGGCATGATGAGTGAGTCTGGTAGTGGGGATTTTCCGCATTCACAAGACTCGAACCCGAGATCTTACTTAAGCGATATCAAACCGCTTACCACTTGAATCGACCTCCCCGTTGGTTAAAAATTATCTTTTAAACTAAAGTTAAAAAAATATTTTATTATGAAACTTACAGGTATACTCTAGTAATCATTTTTCTTTGAATGAATCTAATAATCAAATTTAGCATTGGACACTAGATTATCAAATTATTCTATATACGTAAAGCTGGGAGGGGTTAATTATATAAATTATACAACTTTTGTCAGCTTTAAGCAAAGATTACAATACTTGTCTTTTCTTTAACTTAAATCTTTATTTGATCTTCATAAGTTCTTGAATTATTCATTTTAGTGAAAAAAGTCATATTTGCCCCAAACAGTTGTGCTAAGGATCACAAATGTTTTGATGGTTTGAATACAAAAATGTCTCTGACGTTTTCAAATGGTTCCTTTAGGCCACTAATTTCTTTTTAAAAATGGTCATATATGCGCCTAACTGAACACCGTTAGACACAATCTGTTCATGGCCCGAACTCTAGTCGGTTTCGGATGGATCTTATGGGCTTTATTATTTTTATGTAAGTTTAAATCCGATCCGAGTTCGCTTTGAGCTCACTACCCAAGCCCATCTCTTTAGACATCATATATGCGGATTCCGACCCGACTTAAACGGACTTATATGAAAAATTTCATAGAAAGGAATACATAAACGTGCTCATAAGATAACGAGGTTTTTTCGAGTTCGGTCTCGAGCTGAGATTAGAAAAACATCAGTGTTCAAGCCCGATACAAGGTAAACGGACTTGGATGGGCCGAGTAAGTAGTCATGCTCATGAACATGTATAGATTTAGCTGAATTAACCGACCGAACCAAACTAAAATCTTCTTTGGTTCGTTTTTGGTTAATTTGGTCGAATTGATTTTTGGTATATGAAATTTTTGAATTAATTGAACCGACCAAATTACTCAAATACATAATGTTATTTTTATAATTTTTAGAAATTTAAATTACTGTGTAAGTTTTTTAGGATTTAGATATTAATTTTCCCTGGAATTATGTATTAATTATAAAATTAAGACTAATTTTTTTTTAAAAAAATCGATAAACCAAAATAACAAACTAAATATAATTAGGTTTGGAGGTCCCGAGCATATTCTGGTTATCTTACGGCTATTCTATTATGAATTATCTATCGTGTACAACATTAGTACTGATCGCATCACCATTAGCCCAATCAGGTCACACAAACTCATTATTATCATCAAGAAAAACAAGAGAAAATCAATGAGTGGTTCTGATGGGAACCAACTCAGTACCCTAAGTTAGAAACGGCTACACACTAAAATTATCTCAAATAAAAATAGATATATTTATGTTTATCTTCAATTATTTGCATATATTCTAAATATATAAATAGTTCAAAGCAAAGTCATTGATTTTATCTGCAACCAACAAACCCACGAGCTTTTCAAGAGTCCATCAAATACCTATCTACTTCTCTTTGTAAGTTTGTTTATCAATTTTATCCAATTTTTTTCTTTAATTTACAGTTGCGAACTGTGTGCTTTTGATTCTTAATAACTGATTGTAGTTTTTGATTTTAATGAATCTAAAATCGTTGAATTTTTTAGACTATAAGTTGATGATTTAATTGTTTTCTGGGAACTTTGTTAGGTTAAAGTTAGGTTTGTGCTATTTGGATTGTTGATTAATTTGAAGTTTTGCCTTTTGATCATGTGAAGTGTGATTGCTTTGTAAAGATTGAATTTTGAATAATAGAAGAGGAATCTTTGTTTTGAATTATTGTTTAATCTTTGAAAGTTCAGCACGTTTAGTTTTGTTTTTTGTTTTTAATTTTGTGTGTGGTGATTTTAGGAAAAATGGTGAAGAGTTATTTCAAGCAAGAGAATGATCTAGGTAATGTATTTGAAATTGGTGCATTACATAATGTTT
Organism: Mercurialis annua; assembly: GCF_937616625.2. Classification (NCBI taxonomy): domain Eukaryota; kingdom Viridiplantae; phylum Streptophyta; class Magnoliopsida; order Malpighiales; family Euphorbiaceae; genus Mercurialis; species Mercurialis annua. Next base: position 32,130,555 of record NC_065573.1, on the reverse strand, counting down.
TTGTAAGTTTTGAAATAAACTTCTGATGACTTGAGCTTTTGTGTTATCTTCAGAGAAGAGAAGGGCGGAGGCTGCTAGGATCAGGGAGAAGTACCCAGATAGAATTCCGGTGAGAATTTGATCCTGATTGCTGTGGATTCTATTTTCTCTCTCTCGATTGAAGTATCTGGTGTTTACTGTTTAGCATTGCAGATTTCCATGGTTTTATTTTATGTGATTACGGATGAATTAAAAATACTGAATTGCTTAATGTATGTGCATGATGCATGCGTTGCCATGATACTTCCATGTTTAGTGGTTGTCAGTGGTTCAAAACATGATTATAACGCACCTTGACGGCAGCTATTTATCAATTATCCAAACCCCTTCCGGCTATCATGTTAAATATACTTGTTTTCTTGATATAGAAGTAAGCAGTGCACTACATTTCTTACTATGCTTAGGGTATGGAAGTTAAGAATTTTAGAAAGTTTAGTGTTTGCAGTATTAAAATGGGACTCAACTTTCAAAGTTAAAGCTAGATATTTTTTAATATTGCGCTCAGGACTTAAAAGTGTTGTACATTAATGAACTACAAGGACAAGAAGTGTTTGTTTTGAAATAAGAGGTGTTTGCTTTAGACAAGAAGATGATTTTTGCACTTTATGATCTTATGTTATCTAATGTGTAAGTGAATTGATGTTCTCACTTCCCATTTTTTATAAATAATTTGTTCTGTATTGGAAGGTGTTTTTTTTAGAAAAGAGTAGTCCTGATGAATGCCATTCCTAAAAATCAGTAGGAAATTTTATGAAATGTTCATCCTGCAACAAGGTTTTGGGAAAGTAAATTGTAATTGGATGTGCTTTCTTCTAGGTCTATTTCTTTCACATGATGATGCTTAATTATAGATACTTTTTTTGTACTGTTTTCATACTCCAATAGCATGCTTAATATTTAGTATTCCTGATGTCAATCCAATGTTTAAAGAAGAAGATATATAGCTATGCAATAATGAATTTTTTAACATGTGCCACTTGATCCAGAAAGTGTATTGACACAATCTCAGACAAAACTTTAGTATATTGATTCTTTTGAGTATGGAAACTGTCTCTAAATGTGCTTGTGTTCATTTGAAGGTGATCGTGGAAAAAGCAGAAAGAAGCGATATACCTAACATAGATAAGAAAAAGTAAGTAGGAGTTTGTGTTTTTGATGAGCTTGGTTTCTTTATGTATCATGTTTTTCTTTTATGTTTGATCACTTAATTTAAGCAGATGAGAAACCGTTGGAGACCATGTCAATTTGTTAGCACACAATCTTAAGTGATGCACATAATAATGACATTATTCTAAATTTTGTATGGTCATTGACTCATTGCTTAAAAAGTATGTTGAATTGTAGTTGAGTAATTGTGAGGAGATGCTACTATAGCATCATCATCAAAGGGTATCTTTGTTAATCTGTTTCTAGTCAACCTAAGAAATAGATTCATTTCATTGTTAGCATCTTTAAATGAGGAATAAATAGCTGCAGTGACAATCACAAAATTTTAAAATCAAACTGCTTGTGATTATTATCAAACTGATGAATTTTAAATTCACTGATGTTTCTTTTTTGTATCTTTGGTGACTTCTAATTATGTTCATGATGGTATGAGCAATAACCTTGATATTACAATAACTGTATTTCTGATCTCATTTTGTTTGTGATAATATTTAACCCGGTCTCCATTTCCTGCCAATTCTTTCCCGTTTGCACTGTTACGCCTTACGTGGTTTGGTCAACTGTTAGATGATGCTGGAATTAGAACACTGAATCTAGGTTCTAGGATTGAATTAGCTGATGATGACTTGGATCTCTCTTAACCCTGATTTGGAAATTGCAGGTACCTTGTCCCAGCTGATCTTACTGTGGGGCAGTTTGTATATGTTATCCGCAAGAGGATTAAATTAAGTGCGGAAAAAGCAATATTTATATTTGTAGACAATGTTCTCCCACCAACAGGTAAATTGTTCATTTATGCGAACTACGTTGGTTTCGATGTGTGCATTCTTTCTGGAACTTGTGATTATCATCTAGTCTGTATTTATAGGTGCCATTATGTCTGCTATTTACGAAGAGAAGAAGGACGAAGATGGATTTCTCTATGTTACGTACAGTGGCGAGAACACATTTGGATCTGAGATCCCACTATAGGCGCAATGTGAGGTCTTACTTACTGTTTCTTTTACGTTCTCCCAAAATTTGATTCTGCAATGGTGTCGTTCCTGGAGCCCGTTCGTTTCTTTATTCTGCCTAAATTAAAAGGATCCCGACAGTGATAATTATGTAGAGTTGCATTCGCATATTGTATATATAATATGACCAAAGAACTTCCAGTGCTAAAGCTATAAGTTCCTTCATCCGATTTAAGAATTATATTTTGGAGCTTAATGTTTCCATTTGGTACAGTCTAAGGTCATCGTTCATCCCATTAAGTTCAAGTGATTCACCTGGGTGGAGTATCATGTGCTATATTTTATAGCCTTTGCTCCCTCGCACACAGCCATATTTTAAAATGCAATTTCCGAAAGGCCTAATGTCTTAAAAACCCCCGACCTTTTAGCCCTTTTTCAATCATACCCTGACGTTGAAAATTTGTCAATTTTATCCTATTTTGCATTTTTGTGTTTCAATTGTACCCTGAAAAATTAAATTAACGTCTTTTGCGTTTGGAAATTTGTTTAAAATATTCTCCATGTCTCGCATATATTAATTGTATATTTTTAAAATTTATTTAAATTTAGTTAAATTAATTAAAAATTTAAATTAGTGTTAATTTGATTATGGTTTTTAGTTAGTTTTTAAAAATAAAGGATTTATTTGTACTTTTTTGAATAAAAAAGAATTTAATTTCATGTTTAGACTTAATTAATTGAATGATTTCATCATTTAAGTAAAAAAATTAACAAAAATTAAAATATTGGGGTACAATTGAAATCGGAAAATTTAAAAGTGGGTAAAATTGACAAATTTTCAACGTCGGGGTGGAATTGAAAAAAAGTTTAAAGGTGAGGGGTTTTTGAGTGATTAGGCGTTTCCGAAAAAATACACCTGGGTGGAAGTTATTAACATTCACCTTCAATTATATATATTTGTAAAATGTATTCTGATTTTAATTGTTTGGTTCATTTCTTTGTCATCTTCCTTATCTTTGTCTCTTCTTTTTATTTCTTTCTTTTTTTCTCTTCCTATTTTTTGATTATTTTTTTGATCTCTTTTTCCTTGTATTTGTTTTAACGAGAAATTAAGCCATCAATTTGATATTATTGTAAAAAGATAGGAATATACAGAGGATAACAATAACAATAGTGGGGATGAAGATGAAAATAACTACTTTAATTATTTATGAATATATTCATTTTATTTTCTAAAATTTGGAATAATATATTTGATGATATGTTTTATTAGTTTCAGTATCAGAAACTCACTTTAATTCAGTTTGGTTTTACTATGATTAAACTTTAAGAAATTCTCACTTGTTCCTATATAGTTTCACTTTGACTTCGAAACAGTTTCATGATAATCTCTGTGATTTCAATGTAGTTTTCACTATGAGAAAATTACTTATTTGATTATGGTTTTAAATGTGATTTTGCTATTAAAATTACTGAGAATTTCATCAAAATTATGTGTATTATAGTTAAACTATAAATAATAACATTTTTCAAAATTATTGTTTTCTTATGTGTTTAAAAGCTAAAATGTACTCCCTCCGTCCCGTTTAAGAAGTCCCATATTCTATTTTGGGATGTCCCATTTAAAAAGTCTCATTACTATTTTTAAAATATTTTTCCATTGAATACCCCATTTTACCCTTATTTTAGTTATCCTAAAAGAGTTTTATGGAAAATTCCACTATCATTAATAGGGGCAAAACATGAAAAAACATGAAAAGACAAGAATAATTAATGTTTTCTTAATCTGTGTGTAAAGTCAAATGGGACTTCTAAAGTGGGACGGAGGGAGTAATACTTTACAGTTCGAGTTAGATTTAACATTTAAATTTAAAATCTGTCTTCAAAATTTTGAAAAAGAACAATTTTTTTTTATATTTCGGTAAAATCGAAAGCCGAACTAAAATGAACTTTATCATGGTAATTCGGTTTGGTTTGTATGTCTTTAAAAAACCGAATCAAATTACCGATTCCACACCCCTACTTGCAAGGTCGTAAAGCAAATCTATGCTTATACTCTCATATACTTCTAGAATCTAGATAGACATGAAAAATTGTGTCTGCGAATTTTAAACGAATCATACAGTACGTGATTGGTTTAAACACGAACACATCATAATATAATTGTCAATCAGATTTGATATATAAAACTCAAAACGACACATGTAAACATGTCTAGCTAAAGTGATGCGTTCAAACTCATTTAATTATTTAAATAATATATAAATTTACTTTTTATAATACTAATGGAATTATTACTATTAAGATAAATTCTATTGTATAAAAACACAAACATAATTTATAATTTAATAATATTTTAAATTTTATATAATCTCCTACCATTAATTCCTTTTAATGGAAGAATATATGCTAATATAATAAATAATATTTAAAAATGTATCTTCATTAAAAATATCATAATCCTTTTTTTATATTATTTATTTAGTAGAATGCTCATTATTATAATTAAACAGAATATTGCATTTTAAGAATTCTAAAACATAGTATTGTTGATAAAAGGTTGTTAAATGATATACAAAACTAGATAATATTAATAAGATAATTATTAAAATAATGTGCTATAATTTTTCTATTATTATTTATATGGATGATAAAATAGAAATTTTGTTATAAATATACCATTTTGTTTTTATTTTAATACTAGATTTAATATAAACTATGACATTGGATTGAGATGTTCTAATAGTGGGCAAATATTGGTTTACATTTGGAAAACATTGTTTTATAATGTACTAAACAACTGTATAATGTCTACATCTACGTGAGTGGGTTGTTCGAAACATGTCTGTAACTGTAACTAAATGGTTGAACCAAAAATCGACCCAAAAGCCTAATTTGACAAAAATATATATCCTATATATGAAACAAACTAAGCGACTTCTAGACCAAGAAACCATATGAACCCCAAGCTTATTTTTCCTAGCTATCTTTTTTTTCTTTCGATAAAAATAAAATCTAACTAGATTAGTAATTAATATTAAAAATATAATTTTACATTAAATCATCTGGGGTGACATGATTCTCTGAAATTTGCACTTAAAACTTTAAAAATGCTCTTTACTATGGCTATCGTTTTTTGGGTGAATGTCACCGTATAACACAGTTTTTTTCCTCTTTGATTTGAGACAAACTATAAAACGTGTCAAGTACTAATAGCACGACCTTTCATTATATGCCATATAACATAAATGTCTAAAATGACGTCGTTTTAGTCGTCCGTACGATAAAAAACATTATTTAAAAAAAAACATAAAATTTCATGCCGGCGTTAGAGAATGAAAAGTTTTGAAATGTTGTTCTAATGGATGAGACACTTTTTAGTTTGTGCTTAAAATTAAAAAAAACATAAAAAGTCGTACTACATGATGACACTAATACATTTTTTTATCTGCAAATGAAATTTTACTTAATCCATATAATCAGTAGTTGGTTTTCCCATTTAGTTAGGTCGTCATTCAGCTCTTTTAATTTTTTTTAATCAAGTTATTTATCTAATTTTTAAAATAGTAAAACATTAAACATCAATTAATCAACTCAGTTATGTTAGAAAAGAATAATCAAATGATTAGTCAGTTTTCTGTTGACGGAAGAGTATAGAATACGAGGACCCACATAGCTGACGTGGAAATGAAGGAAAGGCAAAAAGCACATGGCTGAGATGCCACGTGGCATGCATGGTGATTGTAGGCGGTGGTGGGGAGGAGTTGGACCCATACGTGTCCCCAGGGAAAGGGTGCAAAGGCATGCACCATTGTCTCCAATCTTTAGTCCCCACTTCCCACTCCTTTCTATGTCCCTTATGTTTCAGCTTTCAATTTACCCTTCTAAATTTGGGAACCAATTGCTAATTGCATAATTAATAATGATTAAACAATTATTGATTCTGAAATAAGATCAATTTATAAAGTTTTAATATTTTAAGTGTTAGGTGAGATTTTATATAAAATTAAACCTACTTCAACTATTATATTATCAGCGGAGATTGAGATACAATGATAAAACTTTTTCCCTTTTAATCAATAATTTTTTAATACGAACTATGAAATATAGAGCAATTTGAAAATGAAAAAACTAATTTTTTATCGTCTTAATGAATCAATGGCTCCGAGTCTTGTACCTAAAAGCGAATATATATCCAACTATTATTTAAAATTTCTAACATATTTGCGCACATAAATTAATTACCATTAAATTATAATATTACAATTTGGAGCTGAATTGAAGTTGTTAAATTCAAACTTTAAAATATTGAATTAATACGATACTATGTCAAATAATGGATCAGTAGAAAAGTTTAAATTATTAAATAACTTTATTGTTTCTAATTACATGCAATTATATCGTTTAATTATTATACACCATGTAAAGAGATTTTTCTTAATTAAAGATATTTTTTAAACACCAATCCGATTCTTATCATCCCAAAATGTTACAACAATTTTTGTACCATTTCTAAAATCTGCACCCTCTCAATAAATACAGATAACGAACATGTGAGAACAAAGCAATGACCATGTTCTATCGATATGTCTCCTTCACCGTTCTCACCGTCCTTTGACCTTTGTCTTACCTCTAATTTTTTTCTTATTTTCTTATTTTCTTATATATATATATATATATATATACTAGTATTGTCTTACGTGCTACGCACGTGGCTCGTAATGTAACATATCAATAATTGTTTAATTCTAAATTTAAAAAATTAAAAAAAATAGTTAATTAGTAGACTAATTAAATGTGTTTAAGGGACAAATAATTATATTGAAATAGTATCTAAAGAACTTTTTAGGAAAACATTACATTTTATATAAAATAGCGGTATAAAAATAATATTATATTTTATTTATTAAAATACCTTAAATATTGTGTGGTGAGATGAGAATCAATTGAATTGAGAGGAGTAGTAATGAATGATATCTCTAACTTTTTATATATTTTTTTTTGATAATTGAGGATGGGAGCGCCTGTAGGAGGATTTGAACCCACGAACTTTAACATTTGCTGCCCAGCGCTTATACCATTTGAGCTACAGCTCGTTGGTAACTTTTTATATATATAATCTAGGCATAATGGTGTAAAAAAACTAAACCTTTTTTGATTTTTTAAAAATATATCCAAATCTTATAAAATTTGTGAATTTATTCAAATATAACAAATTTGTTGTAAATCTATTTATTTTTTCTAAAATTGATTTAAATATGCCTACAATTATGATTGAATGTGTGATTTTTTTTAAATTGAAATAAAAATTAATTGTTGGGATGTCACATGGTTTAGATAAATCAATTTTATTGATTTTGAAAAATTGAATCGATATCCAATGAATTAGAGTATATCGAATGGTGTTTTTTATTTTAAAAAGTATTTTTATAAAATAAAAAGTATCTTAAAAATAGAGAGTGATATTTCTAATTTCACTCCAATAACTCTCTAATATTTATTTCATACTCTCTAAATTCACTTTTTATTTTATTTTATTTTTATAAATAACAATAAAATATTAATAATACAAAATTTATTTTTATATTTATAATAATATAATTTTTTTTATTTTTAATACAAATAAAAAATGTTATATTTTAATATAAGAAAAACTAACTAACTAATTTCTGAATTTAAAATCTTATACTTGAGAAAATAGAGTAGTCATTTTCACTCTTTACTCTAAATTTAGAGAATGAAGAGTCTATTAGATTTTTAGTTTGTTGTCAAACTCTTTAAAAATAAAGATTTTGATAATTTTAAAGAGCCATTCGGAGATACTTTTAAAATATTTGAATATATTTCTAAAAATCAAAAAAGTTTGACTTTTTAAAACTGTTGGCCTATAATCTAATAAATTTATACTGATATTTATTTAAATTGATGCAGCTATATGCTATTATATCTTTGTAGAGTTATGTACAAAATAGACAAAAATAATATTTATATATAAAGTTATTTCTTTATCAGAGATAAATCTTTTCATGTTGTTTGTTAGCGGGAACTATTAAAAATTAATTAGTACTATTATGCATTTTTTGAACCGGCAAAGTGAATGACATTATATAGAGTTTGTATATTATCATATTATACATTAATTATAGAAAATTATAGATATAATTTTATGTTATTAAAACGTAAAAGAGCAAAAAGAAATAGGAACAACATGATTTGTCAATTTGAACTTTAATTGTTTGTACCATTTAATTTTATTCAAATGTAAAGAAAAGGAAAAGGAATAAAAATTTAAACGTAAAAGAAGCAAAGAATAAGGAATAAGAGGAGCTGCCAAGGTGAAATTAGGTTGTTTGTACAGTAAGATAAGAAGGAGAATAATTAGGAATAAAAAAAATCTATATTATGATCCAATTCTATTCAAAGTAGGACTTTAATTAGAACATAACTTTAATGATTATTTAAATAATTAATTAGTTAATTACTATAAAACCTTTGTTTAATAAGAAATTTAAAAGGACCATTCGGTAAATTTGTCTGTCCCCCCCCCATCCGTGCTTTTATATATAGTATAGATATATATATATATATTGAAAGGTAATTTTCTTATATATACATTATCATAATTGAGCATGCATATGTATTATGGAGTGTATCTTTTATGGAGATCATGATGTTGTGAATATATTGCATATCAAGGCAAAAATACATTAATAAATACGTTTATAAATATTAAGTATTATTACGTGCAATGTTTATTGCAAACACTATATAACTACACTCTTACTAATTTAATTATGTATTAAAAAATTATGTTTCGATAATGTGCTTTCATATTTAGAAAATCAAATCACGAAGGATTTCTCTTCATATAATTGAAGATATATAAAAGAACATGCATCATAACCATCAAATTATAACCTTGCTAGGACATAGAAATTAATTAAGTTGATTGGTCGTCACTTTGTTTGAGGAGATAGATCTACATATATAAGAATTATAAGGTCAGCAGTTAATTGAAGATGAACAAAAACTGGTCATAAGAAATGCATGGAGTAGTATAAATTCAAAGGACAAAGAATGGAGTTCCTCTGTAGAGACACATGGGTAGGACAGGATCTTGAATATTTTCCTATTCCTTTGTATTTTTACTTCTCTATTATCATATATTGTAAGAAATCTTTGATGGATTGGGTTTATTTTAAATTCATGTCAAGTGGTGTTCATGCTGATCTTTATTTGCAATATATTATAATTCAGTCACAAGTTAAAAAAACTAGATTGATCCTTTACTCTAAAAACGGCCAGTGATCAAATAAGAATGAAATCATACGTAGTCACAAATGAAAAGTTATAAATTCAAAGGCTCTGTCTACGGATAATATAGCATATGTATTTCCAATTGATCATTCAAAATTACTGCTGTTAAATAACAAACTTAATGGAATAACTAGCTTTTAACTATTCTCTTTATTTTTAGATCAATTTAGAAATAAATTATACAATATGAACAAGTTTTTTATTTTTAATTAACCAAAAAATAAAGAATGTTCTTCTTAATTGATTTAAAAATAAAAAACATTATTCTTAATTGATTAAAATAGCCGAGAAAAAAATTATTCGATTCCGAATCACAAATATAGAAACCGGATTCACCCTTTTGCTCTTTTTTTTTCCCACCTTTCACCTCCTCCTTTTGTTTTCTGTTTCCTCAACTGCATATTAGATAGCTATATATAATAGCAAATTGGTGTATATTGTTTTGTCCTTTTTGGGCGACCTGCGCCACATACAGTTGAATTTAAAAGAGAAACTGATAAAAGGTAGAGACAAGGGAGGCCCCTCGAATATCTTAAATTTCAATTTGAAGGTTAATTACAGAAACACAGGCATGTTCTCTTTCAGTTTCATACAAAACCCTGCATTTAATGCTCTTCTTTTTTCTTGCATTACAAATACTTTCACCCAGCTAACCTCATCAACTCACCAAACACCCTACTCTCTAAGTTTCTATCGCTTCCTCACGAGTCACGAGAATATTTGGCTTCAATTTTCAATATCAACCTCTAACTATGTCTCTTTTTCTTGTTTTTCTTCTGATATGTTTTTCTTCACATGCATGCAACGCTCGATACCTAGGGTTTACTCACAAGGATACTAAACAATATTTCTCCAAGGTACAAGAATACAACAATTCCTAGCATATATACATGTTATATAAAGTAGATTTAAGGCTCTTTTTTTTAATATGCATCGGAGTTTAATTTTAGGGTTTGATGCAGGATGTAGAGAAAGGAATCAGTCTCCACGACACTTCAATTTCATCAGAAATGAGCTCTCCAATTTCTGAGGAATTTGGAGTTCCAAAAAGAGAAAAAATCGGCCTTGGTGCAACTACTATGAAGCAAAATAATTATAAACATGGTGGTCATGTTTTAGAGGAAGAAGATATAAGCAATGAATCAGGTTATATTTTAACCTATAGCTACAGAAGTATTAAGTCAACAAATTTCATATATGTTCATAACTCATTTTTCTATTATTTGAAGTTCCTAGCTAATAATGCAATCAGTAATGGCTTCATTTGTCTGAAGATCATACATATATATATATATATAATAAATATACTTTATGCCTATACTATACCAAGAATCTATTGTGACACCTAATGTATTATGTATATACGCAAATCAATAAAAAATTTGATATATCAAATTTGTTTTCATTCTCTTGACTTTTTATTAAAATTTCTAGTTGTTTCGATTTCTAACGATAAATAATATACCGTTTCCTGCAGGAAATGAGCTTGTTATATCATCTCAGAAGGAATTGCAACAGAAGGATGAAATAGAGGTACATAAAATAATCTACTAAAGAAATAATGAGAATGGTGGTTATGTAATGGTTGTTAGGCAGTTATATTTCTGGTGACGAATCATGGCCCATATCTGATACGCCATGTCCTTAATGAGGATAGCATAAGCAGATGGTCTTGCACAACACCATGAGGACTTGCCTCTAAATTTTAGAGCAAGATCAACTAAAGATGTAGAACAAAATAACCAATTCATGTCAAGGATCAAATTCTGGACATTTTGATCATAGAATTAACTCTAATATTATATCAAATAATTATTGGTAAATATTTTTATATACCAGCAACTATATATGGTCATTTTGCTAAATATATCATGATTTTAAAATCGTACGAGTTTGATCCATCATTTATTCAAGAGTGTTTATCCCATGCAACCGTTGCGCCACGTCATTTTTACATCAAGCCAATGAGCATTTGCGATAGGAAATCTTTTAATTATTACTTATTTTTTTTATCATTCAATTTTCCACATGGCTAACGCACAATTGGTTTGTTGCACGAATGACGTGGCGCAACGGTTGTGTGCAATAATTTTTCTTTATTCAATATAATTCAAGTATACCCACAACTCCTTTGGAGTATCAAAACGTCACCGTTTTGAAAATTTATATTGTTATATAAAGATTTAATTCATGTTTCAAAAGAGCTGTAGGTATATATTTGACACATCTTGACTAAATGATGAATTAAATTAGCGCTCTTTTAGAATTGCGGTATATTTGACGAACATACCATATATACTTGTAGGTATATATAAACATTTTCCCATAATTCATTCATTCAACAGTTCAAGTTGTTAGATGATACTTTAACAATTGTATTATCTTCTCTAACATACTTCCATACATATAAAGCACATGTTCACTTTGCATTGTGCCAAAAATTTGACTAATCAAAGTATCAATGATCTATTTTTTTTGATCTTAGATATTATGATATCTTTTTGAATTCAATTCACTTAAAAGTTCAAACTGTTGGGCGAGACTAACTATTTTTTTATTATCTCTAAAAATATAAAACAAGTTAATAATGATAGATAATTTGGCCATGGTATCAAAAGTCTGATTTTTTTTCTCAACATTTTGGCATCACATGATATAGAGATTTTAAACCCTAATTAATAATCATGTCCTTAATGTATTTATAATATAAATCTAACATAATTTGATGTATATATGATTGTTGTGTAGGGAATGAAGAAGCAAGATAGATCCATGGTAGAATCAACAGAAAGTGATAATGAAGAAGCTGTAAAGTCAAATGAAAATGACATTGCAGAAGATGTGGTGGTTATGGATTATGCACAACCACATCGTAAACCACCGATCCATAATGAAAAATCCTAGATTTAATTACCAATATTTTGCCCTATGTACTTAGTTATCTACGCTGTGACGATAATATTGTATACTATGATCAATGGCATATGCATAATGTAATAGAATTTTCTTTTTTGAGAGCATCCTTGTCTTAAATTATTATTGTCTAAAATAAATGTTGCTGCAAAAAATAGTCATATATGTTGTGTTGTACTGCTATTATCGTTGAGTGACTGCATGAAAAGATTTGGTCGGAGGAAGATGATGATGGATAATGAGTTTGTACGATGTATTTAGACTTTTATGTTAATGAGTGAATAAAAGTACTAGACATGTGTGCCACCATAGTAGAAATTGTGTTTTCATTCTGTTCCTGTAATGAATCACATAGGTTATTCCTAGTTAATGTACTCTATATATAGCTAAGAAGCTGGTCATTTAATTTCATGGAAGATAATCAATAACTAGTCCACTTATTTTAGTTTTATATCACAAATTCGGAACAATCGACTCTAGATATCTAACTTATTACTCTATTTTATTTTGATGATCGAATTTTAATTTGTTTCATTTAATTTTATTTAAATAGAAGTTTTATAGCCAAAATGATCACGTGTAGACGAATTTTGACACTTGACAATCGTTTTTTATTTATATTTTGCCATTTCAGCCAAATTATGCATCCATGTCAAAGTTTTAGGCAAAATAAAAATAAAAATTCGGCTGCTACATACACTTTTTACTAGAAAACCTCTCTTTGAAATAAATTAAAGTCTAGTAATCAAATTAGAAAAATTTAAAATTTGGTAAGAAAATTGAAATGAATCAAAATTGAGAATATGAAACTTTAAGATTTGCATATACATGCACTTGTTTTGCTTGAACTAAGAGTACGATAGTGCCACGCATTATATAGTTGCTCTCTACCAAATGACTCTGGTCCATGATTTATATCAAAAAATTCAAATTAATCCTAATTGATCAACTAATGTCAAGTAGATAAAAAAAATTCTCTAATCAAATACTCCCTCCGTCCCATAAAGATAGAAAAAGCACTCATTTTACAAGAATTAAGAAAGTAGTTATTTATAGGTAACTTGTGATAATTTGTCTAAATTACCCTTTGTAATCAATTAGTTATGTACATTTCCCAAAGCCACTTTATTAAATATAGCACTTACAACTCATTTTTTTTTATCTTTTCAAAATATGCATTTAATGTTTTATGATAAGCATGTAGGGGTATTTTGATAATTTTTGACTTAACTAACTCCACTTTTTCTATTTTTATGGGACAAAAAAAGGTGGTACTTTTTCTATCTTTACGGGACGGAGGGAGTATGTTATATTTAAATTCATTTGACAAAAAAGTATAAACTTCTAGGTAAATTTGATCTTAAATAAATAAAATTGAACATAATTAATCATGCCATTTAAGATTATGGACCGGGAGACGACGCTCTAGATATCTCTGACATGCATCTGCATAAATTAATATACGCAAAACTGAAACAAAACTGTCAAACTGTTTGAACATCAATCAATAGCAATAATTTGAAGAGCATTTAAATTCATCAGTAAACTGTAGTCATTAAATTCATTCCATATGCAATATGATGGATAACTGTTGCATATCAACTAGTTCACTTATGACATAAATTAGTACATGTCTACCTATAGTTCAATGTATTGCAGTTAGGGCTTTGAGTTCGGTTCAAACTGAACCGAACCGAATTTCAAATATTTCAAGTCAAATTGAATCCAACCAAACCATTCAATTCAATTTAGTTTTTGGTTCTGTTTGGATCAAAAGTGAGCTGAAACTCTTTTACTTCCAAAACCAAACCAAAAAGCTGAAATTTTTCTTATAATGCCAAACCGAACCAAACCATTATTTTGGTTCGGTTTGGATTGGTTTTTGCACACCCCTAATTGCAGTTGCCTTTTCCTGCTATAAATATCCAATGCAACTCTTCCAATTTAATGCCTCAGAAAGCACCAAACGAAGAGACGCATCTCTGAAGATTACCAACTTGAAAATTGAAAGCCTGAATCCTCCATAGAATAATTTGAAGGATATGTCAGTTCCCTAACTTCTGGGTCCCGCCCCATTCGTCATTTTTCCGTTATTCCAGCAATGGTTTCTTTTGGGTTTAGCATGTCCCACTACAGCTGAAAATGAGAGGTTTAGCGATCTTAATAAATTCTGAGGTTCTTATGCCAAGCTTCAGATCAACCTCTCCACCACCCAACCAGAAGAAATCTGGATTAAGCTTCGCAATTGCTTCATCTAAAATAACCTGAGATGAAAACATTATGATCCAATTAACAACAAAGCAGTGTGAAACATATAAACCTCTACTCCTCATTCTGTATCATCTCTAAGTGTGCAAATACATGCATCCTTATATATGCATGAATTTATAAATATGTTCATTTGTCTGCGTGGTGTCACGTTACCAATCAAACAACATATTCCGAATATTCATAGCACGGGGTACTTACATCTCTATCTCATTTGCCTTTCTGGTGAATATTTTTTCATTGTCACAACATAACAACTTTTAAATTCACATTGTATATGTCCCCTAGACAAAATTTTGGATGGACAAAATCACAAACAGACACACCTTCACATCAAACAAACTTTTGCTGCTGCAACACGTAGCTAACTAATTCTAAGGAAAATCCAATATTTGTATTCAAGTGGCAGACTGGCATAAAACAATTGATCAATGTAGTGGACCACCGTATTAAAATTCTAATTTGATAGCAATGACAGGTATAATAGTTGAAGCAATGGACCACCAGATAGCTGGCATGGCAGTCGAGGATTTGATTAACAAAAGAAATTTCAAGTTACATTTTCTGATGCTTATAAAGAATAAATTTCTCCACTTTTCTCAACAAAATTTATCAGGTCATTCGGCAGATTCTGTGTATATAAAATTGCCACAGTAGCTATAAACAAGAAAGGTATAGGTAGTTAGGTATGCGGCTAGGCAATTTATAGCTTTTGGACCAACTTGCTCATGTTGCTTCATGCAAGACATGACACTGTATTTGTATTGTCTGAAAAATAAGTTCAAGTGTATGTGTACTGCAAAAAGACCTTAAGAAAGTTTTGAAAGATGCGCATCTTAAGAATTACATGTGTTTAGGGAAGCAGATGAGCAAGTAATTTGCTCAAAAGAAGTCCAAAACAAAAAAAGGCGAGTATAACCAACTGAATTTTTGCACTAAAACAACACGAAAAAACAAAAAAATGCATCAAGTCTAAGAGCTATAAAAATCCAAGCTAATTATAAATTTATGACTCAAGTAATGTTGAGTTAAAATAATGCATATGGTTCCCTTATAATTCACATGAGTATTTACCGGAATGTCAGTTTTCATCCCAATACATGTCACTGCATTGTGCTCAAATCCAGTCAGCTGTATAGATGTCTCCTCAGGAGCAAGCCTCACTGCGTAGTTAAAAAATTAATTTGCTTCCTTAAATAGAAACAGAAGATGTTTGAAGAAGCAACATTTTCAGTTTGATCCTCAAGAAAACAAAAAGAGAAAAAAATTGCAGCTAAATTAGAAATAATTATTTGGTATAGATATGCAATATGCTTGACAGCATTCCATTAACCTTCCAATAAAGCATTTCTTAAAAAAATTAATTCTCCTTTTCATATTCACCATAAAGTGCCTTACTCTCTACACAATGTATATCCACATGATAGTGATTGTTGACTATGAGTCTATAATCTCTTTACAACTA
The DNA here is from genome assembly GCF_937616625.2 of Mercurialis annua. Classification (NCBI taxonomy): domain Eukaryota; kingdom Viridiplantae; phylum Streptophyta; class Magnoliopsida; order Malpighiales; family Euphorbiaceae; genus Mercurialis; species Mercurialis annua. The sequence goes on along the minus strand of NC_065573.1, from coordinate 32,114,433 downwards.
AATTTCACTGTTCTATAAACACACTATACAGGAATTATATCAGATCTGCCTTCCTTTTTTGAACATGTGAATATCAAGGCATTAATTAGTCATAATCATGCTTACACTGGCATTTCTCTTTTTCGCACAATCATGTGCATTTGCTATCATTGTTTTTGACAATAAGTACATAATGGCTGGCTATGCACATTAACAAGGGAACACAATTCTTTTGAAGCAAACAAAAATGTGCTGGTTGTTGTCTGCAAGTCATTTTTCTTAAAGAGACAAGGAGTCGCTACATCTTACATCTTCAACATTCAAAATGTAATGTGTGAAGAAAATTGGCATATTTTTGAGAAGTTAGATTAAATGTTGGGAATTGATGTTTATGTTTCTTACAATAAATTTTGTATGTAATAAGTAACTTAAGTGATATTTTGATGCCTTCAGAGTGTCATGAAAAAATGAGAACAGTATAACATTATGTAATACAAATTTTTGAAGAAACATTACACAAAATGTTTCATCACTGAAGTGTATGAAAACTTACTGTTGAATTTCTTTTTAGCTATCTTGCCGTCATTGAGTGCATAAAGATAGTTTTTAACAGTTTCAGCATTAAACCGAGCAGTATACTGCAATAAAGTAGATATCAAAATGTAAGTTGCTCAAGCATCTTTTTGAATGACAAACTGTTAAAAGTATATTTGGAAAGTAAACATGGTACCTGAACAACAACAACATAATACTTCGAATTATTGCGATCGCTACAATCAATTACATTGGACGGGGCCTGTGTGTTAACCTGAGGGAAGCAAAAGTTAAAGAACTTAATAACAAAATTCAGAAAATCAACAGGGCGACAATGTTTCAAAACTTATGGTGTGAGACAAAGGATGAAATTTCAATGTTGAACTACTTCGAACATTTTTTTAACTGCTTCTCTTAAGTCAAACTGAAGTAGGCAGTGTTGATTTCATCCCATGCACATTGTTATAGTCATTCGTTTACAATATCAGATCTTATTGAACACCCCAAGTCCAAACCTAATGACAGATTATAATTTTTCAGGTAACAGCATTTGCAAAAGGCAATAAGTTGATATGTTGTGGGTACAAACTTCCAGACAGTAAACTCTAGACAATATTTTTCTGCATGTACCATGCATAAATTACAGAAAGATTTTATAATAACAGACTGCTAAAGATGTTATTAGGATGGTCTGAGACTCTTTAACATCTTACAAATTATGACTTTTTTCTCTCTTATATTAAGAGCCATAAGGGGAGTGACCAAATCTTTTTTTATTCAAAAATGAAGGTATGAACTCAAAGGTTCAACCTAATTATTGATGTTGAACAAATTCATCGTCAGCCTTGTATATCTTTTTGGTTCATATTTTCAATACCCGTAGTAGTTTATGTGTGTGATGGGTATTTCTTTCCCAGATTTATTTTGTTCAGGGACTCTAACCACATGGTAGTGAGATTTTGTTTATGTCGGCTAAACACATCCTAAAGTATTTATACTATTAACTTTCATTTCATTTGGTCCTTAACAGATATTTTGCATTTAACTAGTTCTTTAACTATTTAGTTTATACACTTGTGATTCTTTTTTGCATGAACTCCCGAAGTTTCATGCCAATCAAAACGACGACATTTTTTTATAATACCGTCCACATAAGGACCACAAGAGGACAAAAGAAATAGTTAAAGGACTAAATAAATGAAAAATATTTATCAAGAAGGACCAAGTAAAATAAAAGTTAATAGTATAAGGATTTTATGATGGATTTTGCCTTTTATTTCCAGTGCCAAAAGTTTCTATTAATTCATTTACCATATTCAAGGTCTCCTGGTTTATATAGACTGTATATAGAAACATATATATACTGAGGCCATGATCCTATTTTTGGACATTTCTAATCCAAGTTTCACGGATGTAAGTTTAAACATTACAAAAGGTCCAGCCATGTGTCATATGTTTATTTTCAAGCTTGTTACCTGAATCCCACCTAGTCCAAATTATTTTCTCACTATTCCGACTAGACAACGTCGGACTAGCGCTAATTCTTTTTTTGTCTACATAAGAGAATAGAGAGAACTTCTATCATACCACAGAATGCACCAACAGTATAATTCCCTCTTTCAGGAAATTCACCAACCAAATGCCACAAATTTTGAGACAAGCTATCCCATCTCAGAGTTACTGAAAAAAAAAATTAAAATTGTACTTATAGGATCTTCAATTTATCGAAAATCAATCATGTAAGAACACAAATGATCATCATGACACCAAGCAACTTATTACTCTTTTCTCCTCCAACTTGTTCTACTATGAGCCAGACACAACTTAGGCTAAAAAGACCTATAGTCCAAATCAATAAACTCCAATTTCACCTCAATGAGTGAATATTCAAGAATATGTATGTGGAAGGCCATAAGATCTATCATCTCTCTACCATAAAAAATGTTATAGAATCAAGACAAACCGCGCAAATGCTAATCCTCCTCTCATAATGTGCCACAAAAAACATTGTCATTCCAATTGTCTATGTATATATGTTTGCAACAGCATATATTATCGTAACAGCTGCTTACAAAGTTCTGTAAGGTTACTTAAAACCAGATCAAACGATACAAACAATTGTCAAATCAAATGTGATAATTCTTATTTCCCTAAAAATTATCAATATTCGAAAAATGCAGTCATTTTTTCAACATCAGATTGTCAATTCAGCTTAATTATTTTATGAACTTAAAATAAACAGTGCAACATTTACAAAATATAAATAAATAAAAACTCAATAATGGAGTAAATCATTATTCATCAAATAAAAACCATTACCAAGACGATGCTCTTGCACAGGTGATCAACAGAGGCAGCAGATAAAACGTCACGCCGTTCTTCAAGAGGGCAATCGTAGTAATCAGAGGGAACTCTTTTGAATGCGAAGTCATTAACGCCGTTAGAATTAATAATGGCGGAAAGGCGAGCTTCAGTATCAGTGTCGTCCTCTCCGTAAACGGAGGTAATATCGGAGCTAGCATTGCGAGTGACACTGTTTTGGTGAGGCAGCAGAGAGCGCTCAATGTTTGAAATTCGGTGTAGAATTAAGGTCTGGACTCGCTCCAGCTCTGCTAATTCTGCTGCTGCTGGAGGTTCCATTTTAAGCGACGGAAATCTATGATTGTGAGGATTAATTTCTGTAGATCAAAGAAGGGCCTATTAAGAAACTCTTACGAAAGGCTTGAAAGGGCCCAATAGTGTTGGCCCAGTATAAAAATACAGAATCAATTCTTTATATTCATCAAATACTATAGTACTTTTGTAATTAAAACAAATTTACTTAAAAAGAAAAAAAACACACCAACTTACTAATTACAATCATTCCGATCCATAATAGTTTAATATTTGACTATTTCATATAGTAAATTTTATAAAAGTAATAAATACATCTTGATTTACATATAATTTTATAAAATTGTCTATATTGATTATTGCTATTTTCAGATATGACTAATCTTTTTACATATTATAGACCCAAAAAAGTATTTAAGGAGTATTATTGTACATAGAAGTTGATTATTTTTAATGTATTAGGAAATAATAATGTGGTAAAGTAATGTTATCTCAAAACCTGGTTCCATCTCTAGAACTGATGAAAAATGAATTTGAATAAGAACCTGGTTTTAAATGATATTTGTGGGCGGGAGAAAGATCAACTCAGAACCTGTTCGTCAATGTGTCACCTTTTGGAGAGCAGAAATGTTGGCCAAGAAAGACACCTTGTTGAACAAAATGTTTTACAAACTTCACCTTTCCACAAAGTTGTATTTTCAAAGTCGCAACATTAAATTGATCAATGGCCGTCAAAATCACTGTAATAATATTCTAGTTCAATAGTTTTTCTTTTAATTTATTTGAATATTTTATAAAATTTAGGCTAAACTTTTTTTGCAGTTATTAAACTATATGACTTTTGATTATTTAATTTTTGATTATTTTATTTTTTTTAATTTTTAAACTTTTATTTTTTGGTCAACTGAGTTTTTTAAGGACTGAAAAAGAATCTATTTGCTGAAGAAAATAAAAATTTAATGATCCAATTGTCGAAAAAAATAAAAAATTTAAGAACCTAATTGCTGAAAAATATAATAGTTTAGAGACTCAATACGGCAAAATAAAAAATGAGGAATCCTATAATAAAATATCATATAATTTAGAGACTTCAAAAAAGATTTAGCCTATAATTTTTTGGTAATTAAATGTCTAATTTATAATATTTATAAGTTTTGTAAATATTAATTTTTTTATAGAATTTTGAGATATTTATAAATTACATCAGTGAATTAGAAATTAAATTTATTTATGAAGTAAATTTAAGGTACAATCAAGCTAAACAAGTAGTTTAACTAGATTTCAAATTTTGATCAGATGTGGAAAAGATATATCCAATCCCCCTCTAATTTAAAAAATTAATTATTTCTTTTGATGAATAAAAAAAATAATTATTATCATTAGATAAGAATAAAAATATCATTTTTCCTCTAAATTTGAAAAAATTAGAGAAGATATGAGATTATTTTTATTTGGCTTGATATATTATTTAACCCTTAGATTTTATCACTTTATTCTATGCGACTTCTAAATTAATTTTTTATTCTATTGGACCTCTTAACTATTTTTTTGTTCTATTTAACTCCTAAACTTTACCATTTTGTTTTTTGTGACCTTTAAACTAATTTCATGTTCTATTAGACCTTTTAACTATTTTTTTGTTCTATTTAGCCCCTTAACTATTCTTTTCTCCTGCCCGCGAAACTCCTCCGGAGATAAAAAGGGGATTAAGTATCCCGCGTAGTGTTCTATTTAAGAGCCATTTTGCCTATTGCATATTTAAATTTTTAATTTTTACCCATTTAACCTCCTCAAAAATACAACTTTTTCAACCATATTATATGTACAATAAATGTTTAAAAGCATATAAATTAATTTATATAGAATGACATATGATTTTTTTTTAAAAATATATTATTTTAAAAATATTTTTATAAATTGTTGACGACAGTATAAATTAGAAAGAAAAGGGTAGAAATAAATAAAAAAATTTAAAATCGTTCAAATAATTAAATAATATTACTTGTTGAACATGTAAATGTTATTTTAGTTGAGGGGTTAGATAGAACAAATAGTATAGTTTGAGTGGTTAAATAGAATAAAAAAATAGTTAAGAGGTCCAATGGAATAAACAATTAGTTTAAAAGTCGCATGGAACAAAGTGGTAAAGTTTAGGGGTTAAATAGAATAAAAAAAATAGTTAAGAGGTTCAATAAAATAAAAAAAATTAGTTTAAAGTTCACATGAAATAAAGTGGTAAATTTTAGGAATTAAATAATGTACTAAGTCATTTTTATTTAGATTCTTGATCTTGTCATATTTTTCAATAGATTTTTGAAATCATGAAATGGAAATTAGTATTTCACTAATATTAAATTCAAATCAGAATCCTCTCAAGTTGATTGAACATTTTATATTCAATCAATCTATAATGGATGGTTCAAATTATAAAAAATATAAAATACTTTAAATTAATATAATACTATTCATTTTTGGAGTGATGCTAAATAAATTTATAAAATATATCCATTTTTTCAATTTAATTACGAATTTTAAAACGTCTCAATTGTATGAAAAAAGTTTCATTTTTTCCAATTCAATGCATATACTCACATGACACTTATTTATTGGTGTGATTAACTAAGATGTATATCATTTTTGACAGTCACGTTATCATATTATGATCTCGTGTATCAAATTGAGAAAAAAATGAAACTCCCTACATACAATTAAAATATTTTTAAGTTCGTGATTAAATTGAGAAAATATATAATATTTATGAATTTTTTTATAACACCACCCCTTAATTTTATAAAAAAGAGTATATGATATTTCATGTTCAATCGATTAGTAAAGATACTAATCCTTAAAAACTCAACAACAATATAAACTAATACATACTAATATATTTAAAAATAATACAGCTTTGATTGATTCATAGTTGCAAATAAGTACATCAAATATATTTCTTTTTGGTACATGGTAAAGGTGATCGTGGACCGCTTCATATTATGAACCAACCCAAAAGGTCCAACCATATTCAACCTAAAGCTGGTTACATTTTGCATTAAAATCAAACCAGCATGGAACCGAAGGAAGTCCGGTTCGAGCCGACCTAATATTTTCTAGAACTGAAATTGTCGGTTCAAGTTTCCAAAAACCGGTTTTAATTTTGTCGGTTTTGATTTTCAACCGCCAGTTTCAATTTCTAATTCTAGATAGGATTAACGATAAGATCTTGATAGAATCCACTAAAACAACAACAATATCGTCAAAACATATATCACAACTAAAAACAACTTCGTAAAGGAGAAATTCACAACTAAAACCAACTCTCAAACGGATAAATTTATTCAAAACATAAAAATATTAATAAAATTGTTGGCGAAGCGGGAAAAAAAAGAAAGAAATTTTCTTTCTAGTTGAATTAGAGAAAAGGCAGAGTTTTTTCAAATTAAATGATTAGTGTATATCTATATCCTACTATATTTATAATATTTATTTATTAAAATTTATTATTTATTCTTTATTAATATTAATTATTAATTTTATATTTTTTTATAACAATAGATATGTTTATATGATTAATTAGTAAAAATCATGATATATAAAATAGATTATTTGTTCACTTTAAACATAACTAGTTACTTATTTCAAGTTTACTTTTATTTTTAACTTACTTTTAAGCATTTAATTTTTGAACTGATCGGAATTTTGAATAATGAATTGGAACCGATCGGTTCCAAACTGGCGTAGATCGTCCAAAGAGGTTCAGCGGATTTTAAGTACGTGAACCGGCAGTTCCCAATTGATACCGCCAATTTGTGAACCATGGGTGCCACCTTTGATCATATATGCATGGCATATATGAGGTGTTTTGGACAGTGACGGAGTTAGGATTTCAACATAGAGAAGGTCAAATTGCAATATATAATATATGAAGTAGGCAATCTTTAAAATTAGGGGGGGGGGGGGGGTGGGGTTTAACTTGTAAAATATTAAAAATATGGTGCTAATTTTAAAATTTTTAAAAATTTAAAGGGAATTATGACAGTCTCATGCCTCCTCCTCCCTCTGTCATTGGTTTTGGATGCATTCAACTAAATATCTTTTCATGTCCAAATCAATCTCTACTCTAGTCACATAAGTTTCTTAGGAGAGACAAAAATTCTGTCTTATTTTTTAAACAACTGCATATACGAATATAGTTTAAAAATGCGATTTCACTTGAGTAAAAAAAACGCCTTACCGGTTTATCTATCACATTTTTAAATAGACTAGTTTTTTTAGCCACGTGCTACGCACGTTAACGATATCTATATGATCCGTTATTTAATATTAAAAAATTATATCTTTTAATGATATATTATCATTTAAATTTTATTAGAGTTGTGTTTTTTATTTGTTTTTGTTTTATAAAATTTTAATTTCTTTTATTGGAAATATTAAAAAGTTAGAATTAAGTAATAAATTTAATTTTTGATATTATTATTATTAAAAAATGATAATATGATTGAAGCAAATTTATATTATTTTTTATTGTAAATAACTAATAAATATAAAAAATATCAAAGCTTTTACAGAAATATTATAATATAATTATTTAATATTAATGAAACTCGTCATATTCTTTTATATATATCTATACTATATATAAAAGCACGGATGGGGGGGGGGGGACAAGCACTTTTACGGTAATACCCTTAATAATAATTAAGATACTCCAACTCATACAATATTTCCTAATCCAACTAAAATTCTAATTTTCCTATATTGTAGATTTCCTTAATAATAATTAACATACTAATAAAAACGTTGGTAATTTGAAAATAATCAAAATTCTAAAATGTAGGATGTGATATGACAATTTAAATAACATTAATGTAAATTATTTACCTAAATTAAACATTGATAATTCGGAATTAGGAATCCTAACATACCAACATTAGTGGACTTAAATTAGACTCCTAATTTCTCTCAAAAAATAGACTCCTAATGTAATTAGATATACTCCAAAATAATACTACAAATTACTTTAAGAATAGTTATCAATCTTATTTAATTTTTATTTTCTAACGTGACAATTGTTTTTTATTTACCCCATATAATAATATAAATATTTAAACAATTGTATTTAATATAGTCATGGTCTTCATTCTTAGCTTTACGGGACAGTTTTTTTAATGTTTATATAATTTGTTAATTTCGTCAAACCCTTTTGAATTTCACGTCATAATTTTTTAATAATTAATAAAAGAGAGCGCTTGTGAAATTTACTTATCTCATCAATTAATTTATATTATTTCTACTTTTTATGAAATTTAAATATTTTAATCTTAATGTATGATTTATGATTTCCTTATTCTAATAGAATTCTATTTTTGAAATATTGATTATAATTAAAATATAATATAATTTTAATTATTAGATAAAATACATAGTTGTAATTATAATAAATTTATTTAATATAAAAACAATTGAATATAAATATTATTGAAGTCAATTGATTTTTAAAAATAATAATTTGAAGTATTATATTATTTCTTACAAAATTCTAACGAATTTAAAATTGATTTTAAAATAAAATAAACTGATAAATTATAATAAATTTAATTAAATATAAATTGAAGAGTTACATTACGAGCCACGTGCGTAGCACGTAATGCGAAACTAGTTGATATATATATGTGCAATTCCTTTTAGGATTAGGAATTTAACACATAATGATAGTTGTTACACAATCCCTTTTAATATTAGGAATTTAATACATAATGGTAGTTATTGCGATAATTATTCTTATATGTCACAATTAGGAATATCAACTCCGATAAAATATATAGAGGGTATTTTTGTCCGGGTATTTTTGTCCGTAAATGGAAATATCTCCCGCGAATACACTTTTATATTTGTTATAGATTGTTAATAATCTTATGTTGGACTTCATTTACTTAAAAATTTCTCGATACCAACGATTAACTGTAACCAGACAAATTAAGGTGTTCATCATCATGAGATTCTATTGCATAATAATTTTTCATATTTTGTGAGAAATAGATCAACTCATATAAGAGATGTTCACGAATAGCTCTACTTTAGGAAAGAATTAAAAACAAATCTACCATAGGTTTCCAATTTTTTCTGAAACGTTGAACCCCAAATATAGTCGATGCCCGGAGTCACGGCTCTGACTAATTCGAACCAATCCAGATACCTGCTCAATTTACTAGAATAATACACCTCCAAGCTTTTCCTTTCATTCCCTCTATAAAAAAAATCCCAACATTATTTCTTCATCCACAAACAAAGCATACATAAAGAAACTAAATTAATTTGAATTATATATAAAAATTTCTAACCATGCAAAAGAGTTCTTCAGCTTCCTCACTCGGACCAGATGGCCTCAACATATCTCAGCTCTTCTTCAAAACCATTCACAAGACTGCTCCACCATCCTCCACCAAACGCAACATCAAAATCTCCATTATCGGGGCCGGCAATGTCGGGATGGCCATAGCCCAAACCATCCTCACCCAAGACCTTGCTGACGAGCTGGTTCTCGTTGATTCCAACTCCGACAAGCTCTGCGGTGAGATGCTTGACCTTCAGCATGCTGCTGCCTTTCTCCCTCGCACCAAAATCCTTGCATCCACTGATTACAATGTCACTTCTGAATCCGATCTCTGTATCGTCACTGCCGGAGCTCGACTTATGGTGGGTGAGTCTAGGCTGAACTTGCTTCAGAGGAATGTGGCTCTGTTTAAGATGATCATACCTCCGCTTGCTGAATATTCACCTGATTCTATTTTGATGATAGTTTCTAACCCGGTTGATGTTTTAACTTATATCGCATGGAAGCTTAGTGGATTCCCATTGAATCGAGTACTCGGTTCAGGCACCAACTTGGATAGTTCAAGGTTTCGATTCTTGATCGCTGATCATCTTGACGTTAATGCACAAGACGTGCAGGTAAGGTTGCATGGAGTTTGCTAATATAGTAAGGGTGATTAATTATGAGAGTGACTAAACTTTCTTGTTACTTTTCTGTAGGCATACATTGTGGGGGAGCACGGTGATAGCTCAGTGGCATTATGGTCAAGCATGAGCGTTGGTGGAGTGCCAATACTGAGCTTCTTAAAACACCATCAAATCGAATACGAGAAACAAATGCTTGACAATATTCATAAAGCTGTTGCAAACAGTGCATACGAAGTTATTACTCTGAAGGGATACACGTGTTGGGCAATTGGGTACTCTGTAGCTAACTTGGCTCGCTCCATACTCAGAGACCAAAGAAAAATTCACCCTGTTTCAGTCATTGCCAAGGGATTTTATGGCATCGACGGAGGAGATGTGTTCTTGAGCTTGCCGGCGCAACTCGGTAGAGGTGGAGTCTTGGGTGTGGCTAACGTGCATTTGACGGAGGAAGAGGAACAACGACTCAGGGACTCGGCTAAAACCATTCTAGAAGTGCAAACTCAGTTGGAAATATGAATATATCTATAGTTAATCTTTAAGTTGCTTGTTTGCTGTAATTTTTTGTTAAAAAATTCTATCATTTGTTGTATTTTTTCTTCTGAATATATTTACGTGCTGTTGATATTATTATTAGCCTACAAATGCTGCAATGACATATATAAAAGTGGCATCCTAGCTATAGTTATAAAATAAATATTCTTTCATCTACTTATTGTTATTAGCTAATATAATAATTTTTTTCAATAATAGAAGGGATGGAATATTTTAGGCTTAACAGTGTAAAAAATCACAAATTTTAGCATGTCTTGAAATTAAACATGAATTTTTAATTTTGGCAAAATTAAAACACCAACTTTTGATTTTTTTTTTTGCAATTTTAACACCGATCAATTTTCTTTCAAAAAACTAGAAAAAAATGCTGATATGTACACCGTTTTAAATTTTTTGATAGAATATCAATTTCAAAAAAATATGATAAATTACAATTTAAATTAGAGATCATAAATTTGTTAATAATCCATCCAAAACTTTTTTTTCAAATGAATTCTGAATTATCTTACCATTTAAAATTTTAGTGGCCATGTCACCTGAAGAAATTTTAAAACGGTAGAAATATAAAAAAATATTGATGAAAAATAAAGTTTGTCAAATTTAAAAGAAGGCGCTGAAATAAATATTTATAAATAGCATAAATTTATTTATGATGTTTTAGAAATTTGAAATAAAGATATTTTAGTTATTATGAAAAAAAATATTAATTTTCAATATAAAAAATACTACTAATAGTTATTTTAAGAATTTCGTGTGCAACAAATAAATAATAATTATCGGAAATTTTTGTTATTGACACTTTGACCATTAATTTGTTGACAATTTGTGAGTACGTACTTACGTGAGTAACAAACATCTTCCATTTATAGAATTTCGTTAATTTGGAAAATTCTTGACCTAGACTTGGGAGGGACGTGGCTTTCAACTTTATTGTTTTGATATTTTCTTAGTCCCAATTCTGGAACGTTAGACCATTCAAAACCATTTCGTTTCCCTTCTTCCCCACTCCACTTTTTGACTACATTAATTCACTCATTTTCTCCCGTTTCACACACTATAATAAACCCCACGATCTCCATTTTCAGTTCACCATATCAAATTCAAACAAATTTCACAATGCATAAGACTCCTTCAGCATCCGCACTTGGCCCTGACGGCCTAGATTTATCAAAAATCTTTTTCAAACCGATCCACAACGCATCTCCACCTTCTCCCACGAAGCGCCGCACCAAAATCTCAGTCATCGGCACCGGAAATGTCGGCATGGCGATTGCCCAGACCATCCTCACCCAAGACTTAACCGACGAGCTCGTCCTCGTCGACGTTAATGCCGACAAGCTCCGTGGAGAAATGCTCGACTTACAGCACGCGGCCGCTTTTCTTCCCCGTACGAAAATCCTTGCTTCAACTGATTACTCTGTGACCGTCGGATCTGATCTGTGTATTGTCACTGCTGGGGCCCGCCAGATCGTGGGTCAGTCTCGGTTGGATTTGTTGCATAGGAATGTGTCTCTGTTTAAGAATATTATACCGCCGCTTGCTAAACACTCACCTGATTGTATTTTGATGATCGTTTCGAATCCGGTTGATGTGTTGACTTTTATTGCTTGGAAGCTTTCTGGATTCTCTTCGAATCGGGTTATTGGATCGGGAACTAATTTGGATAGTTCTAGGTTTCGGTTCTTGATTGCTGATCATCTTGATGTCAATGCCCAGGATGTGCAGGTTAGTCAATTATTTAAGGATTTTATCCCATCTTTTGTTTTAATTGAGCAATTTTTTAGTTAATTGATTAATTCATTTGTTTATAAAATAGTAATCATTTTTTTATCAGTCGGAAGGGGAAGCATTTGTGGGAGGAATTGAACTCACGACCTATTAGAATGTTGTCTGACGCTTATACTATTTGAGTTATATCTCATTAGTGTTTATAAAATAGTAATCATGCTTGTTTATGAATGCTTTTAATGCAGGCCTATATTGTTGGAGAGCATGGTGATAGTTCAGTGGCACTATGGTCAAGCATAAGTGTAGGAGGGGTGCCAATACTGAGCTTTTTAGACAAGCAGGCTATTGTGTATGAGAAGGAGACACTTGAGAACATTCACAAGGCAGTTGTGGACAGTGCTTATGAAGTGATTCGTTTAAAGGGCTACACATCATGGGCAATTGGCTACTCTGCAGCTAACTTGGCTCGGTCTTTACTTCGAGACCAGAGGAAAATCCACCCTGTTTCTGTTCTTGCTAAGGGGTTTTACGGCATTGATGGCGGGGATGTGTTCTTGAGCTTGCCGGCTCAACTTGGTCGAGGCGGAGTTTTGGGTGTGACGAATGTGCATTTGACGGATGAAGAGGCGCAGCGGCTCAGGGACTCGGCTAAGACCTTGCTAGAAATGCAAAGCCAATTGGAATTATAAGTGATGGATCCGGTTTAAGATTCGATAGTCCGAGTCCTTGCGTTATGGACCTTATGGTATAAGCTGTAGAAATAACAAGTTAGAATGGATTTTGAGGTTTATCCGGAAAGTCCATTCCGAACTTAATAAGTGGTCGAAATATCAATTTTAGCAGTTACTTATGCTGCTTGTTAATTTGTTTAGTTCTTCATCAGATGTATGGCGGCTTACTTCTTGTTCCATTGTCTGCCTTATGTAAATATGAAATTTAAATTAACTGAGATTTGAATTGCCCCCCTAGTAGTTAACATAGGGTTTAAGTAATTGTTATGTATGTTATGTTTGGGTGTTTGGATATTAATTGTCTCGCAATATTATTGGAGGTTTATATTTAATTGGCATATATTGGCATCATTTTGATGTAAGGAAGAGACAAAATTATACCCTTGAAAATATAATTAGTTATTGTATCTGTTTTATCCTCGCATCAATAATTAAGCAAAACTCAGTTCGATAACTAGTTTGTATTTGGATCAAATAAAATAATTAGTTTGACACATCTTTAAATATGAACTATTATAAGTTATATCTAAGAATACAATTAAAAGTTACAATTGACATATACTTAAACCTATAGTTAACTATTAGTTTGCTACTAGATGTTTTACACATCTTTCAAACTTTATAAGTTTTATGATTTTATAATATATAGCCATGAACTTTCTATCTAACTGAAACTTATCAAATGTTTTAGACAACTTTGTATTTTCGAAAAAATGAAATCAACTCCCGTTTTTTTTTTTTTTGGGTATTTTTTTCTAAAATCTCCTTTATATTTTGTTGATATTTGTGAGTTGAATAAATTCCATAGGATTGATATCTATTTGGTAGATATTTATTGATTTCAAATTTCTTATTTTGATTATACTTAGTTCTTTAAAATTGTCATTATCCGGTGATTAAAAATGTCTTCTTCACGGAACTGTGGAATAAAATTTATTACTATCATCAATCTCAAAAATTAGGAAAAAGTGAAGTTAATTAATAAGATCACTTGCAATTGATAAGTATTTTGCGGTTTGAGTTTATACAAGTTAGAAAGACAACTCTAATTTTGCAAGGGAAAAAAAAAATGAAAATTGGTGTATGAAAGCTTTCAATTATTGGCCTATCTTAGTTAACTTCGTGAAGGCTAAGAGGATGGCCCGGATTGTTAGTTGCTAAAGTGAAAGCCTATAATTATGGGCCTAATGCAGCACCCAACTTCGGCTTGTGAATTAAAGCTTACTAATTGATATTCCAAATTAAAAATTTATGATTATCATAATTTATTTATATTTATTATCTGTTCATTTTTTTATTATATAAAAATTATAATTATCAATACAATATAATAATTTTATTGTCCATTTGAGCTGCCTCTAACTCTGATCATTTAAATCTCGTCTCGTCTGTTGTAGTTACAAAATAAATTAAAATAAATATAAAAATAAATTAAAATAATTATTCAATAAAGTCTAACTATTTTTTATTGGAATTTTATTAGAACTGATAATATATACAAAATAAATAGTATCATATAAAATATGGAAAAACAATATTTAATTTAATTATTTTATTATTAATTAAACTAAATATATATTAAAGATAAAATGTAAATTAAAATTAATTTAAAACTTTCAAGTTCAAAGGTTAAGAATGATAATTCAATAAGTTTAGATGTGTGAGATTAAATAAAATATTTAAGAGTCAAATAGGTAAATTAATATAAATTCAGGAGTCAAACGATGTACTAAGCGTTATATATCTGATGATATGGCAAACGAGCTGGCCGTCTAGTCAAAGGTCTTTTGCCACGTTAATGTTTTTGAGACTCAATCTCCGTTTCAGGGGTTAAAAAGAATTATTTAACAAATTCAGAGGTTCAATAGATCACACGTTAAATTTAGAAGTTAGATGGATAAATAGGTACAAGTTGAGAGTTCTGTATTAAACCATATTCCAAAGCTGTTTTATGATAAATTGCACTATACGGGAAAACTACACAACTATATACAAGAACCCTTTAATTTTTAAAAATATGTTTCAAATAATTCCTTTATAACTTTATCTAAAAAAAACAAAACTTTGCTCATTTTTCATATTTTTTAATTTTGGCTAAAAAAAAAGTATGGCAAATACATATTAGCTACCTCACAAATCCATTTTCAATTAATTTTTTAGGTTGAGCGCATAAAATTAATGTTTTTAGCTAGGTATCAAGTAAAATAAAATAATTAAATATTTTTTCTTATAACAAATCTATTTTTCTAAAATTTTGACCCATTTTTATATTTGTTCCCTGTTTTTTTAATAATTATTGTTGATCTACTATACATGATTTAAGAAAATAATAACTATGTCTAAATTTATAAATATTTTTACTAAATTGATTTTATTTTTAGAACTTATTGATATTTATGAGTGAAATTTTATTTGTATTATTGCATCCTTTCACTAAATTAATAAAAGACAAATTTAAAAGAAAAATAAACAATTTTACTTTTGATGTTATAAAATGATAAATGTTATAAAAAAATATAATTCTTCAAAGAGATAAATGTTATGGCCAGGAAGAGAGATAATGTTTATAGTTATTTATGAAAATGCTGCTTATTTAACACGTTTGTCTACCAATCATCATATACATATATTTCTTCCGTTTTCATATAATCATCTCTATTTTTGTAATATTTATTCATTTTCAGATAACCATAAATTTTAAAATTAATCTTTTTTATATTTTTTAAAGTTTACTATCTATTTCCATGTTAGTATTATAAAAAACTGAATCGATCATAATATTTAATAAAAGTATAATTAAAAAAAATAAAAATGAATTTGTGCCTTTTTTTTTATGTGGAAATGGTAAAATAAATAATTGTTATAATAAGGAAAAAAGTAAGTATTTTTCCAAATGTCAAAAAAATTCCCAACCAAAATGATTATACTAATAAAAAACCAATTACGTAAATTAAATAACAATAAAAAAGCAGGAAATTATATAGGACAAGGTAATTCTTTTATTATTATAATTATTAGCACTGCTGATTTTCAAACCATGCAGTAGAATACATAGCGATGAAGACAAGAAAGTGCTTCTTGCTTGTCTTCCACACCGATAATAAGTAAAAGCACATAACTAGAGATACTTGATTTTTATCAATTGACTTGTAAATTCATGCATAGCATGCACAAGCACAAGCCAATTAAACTAATCAGTAAGCTGGGCAAACGTAATTAACAGGAAGAGTCTTGCCGCAGCCCTTAAGCAACAAATTCAAGGTAAGATTAAGAGTGAGGTTGAGCGGTATGCCCAACACATTAGCTTTAATGGCAGCGCAAACGCAAGCAGCAGCCTCAGCATCAGCAAGAGTGCCGAGAATTCCACAGCATTGAGCATTTGGTGGAATAGTGATGAGGCCCAACACATTAACACATAATTTCAGGTTTAAGTAGATGTCACTAGGGCAAGTTATTGTAGTAGTAGTCGCACTCGTCATGCTGAAGCAAAGCAGATTGAGTGCGAGAAAAAACGCAAGTGAAGCTTGAGCTTTTGAAGCCATTACTGCTTTTTTCTGAATGCTTTATTTAGAAATATATGTTTTTAAAGCTCTGAGATGGTGTGATAATGGTGGTGTTGGTTTAAGGGGCTTTTATAGGCACCACAAAGTCGTATATTTGCTTGCTGCCATGTGCATGCAGCGTCTTATCAGTACATTTTTCAGTAACGTGAAGCAGTCTTTCATCGCGGCGTCATCCACTGGCTAGTTATTATACTTAGGGCCAAGTTGTAGTATAGGATATAATTCTAAAATTGTACTGATCATTAAAGCTTGCCTTAAGCTTGGAGCTTCTAATGCATGCAACTAGTATTATTCTTTATGAATCGCCCTATAACAGATCCAAAATCGAATTTAAATATTTTTAATTCATGTACTAATTTCTTATTCTAATGTTCAACTTGTTGCTCTTTCTCACGATCGAGGTGTCCATCGATCAAATGCACTCATGCGAACTGGCACTTGACATGCGATTAAGCCTCTATTACGTTCCTTGTTTCATAATAATGTACTCTGATAATTTTTTTCCAATGTCTTTTGGCATCCATATACGGCTTAACTCATCATAGAATCTTTTCATTATTAGTTTTATTTTATTTAATCCTCAATAAATATATTGTACAGTATATTTACATAATTAATTGAAAAATATTTTTCAATTATATATTTTATACACATCTAGTCCTTATTAGTACAAAACTACAAAAACACCATCATTTTGATTAGCATGAAATAACGGCAGTTCATATTAAAAAGGACTACAAATATAAAAAAATATAGGCTTAATCACCAAAAAATACCAAACCTATATGTTTTATGTCAATTATGGCCAAACCTTTAAAAATCACCAGATTTAGCCAAACCTTATATGTTCTGTTTCTTTTTTAGCCATTTTTGAATCGAACCGGTTTTTTTGACACCGTGTCGTCCACGTCACCGCCAACTATGCAATTGGCTGGCATGACAGCTGAAATATTTAAATAAGGTTTGGCTATAATTGACACAAAAAATATAGGTTTGGTATTTTTTGGGTGAATAAACCTAATTTTAAATTCAAGCCAATTTTTAAATTTAATAATTAGTAAATTAATTATATCATTTATGAAATTTATATATATTTAAAAATAATTAATATTTTCTATTTAATACTAATTAAAATTAATTTTAATTTTTTGTTAAACTTAATTAAATCTAATAAATTTTAATGAATATGTAATTAAAAAAATGAATTAACGTATTACTTAGAAATTGATATTGAATTAAATTTGGTGAAAGGATTTAATGTTTATGATGATTTTGAACTTGATTTAGTATTTTTAATGTTGTTGAGATCTTGTTATGACTGGATTTAGGTAATAAATAAAATAGTTATGTATAAAATTAAGGTAATTTTTTGGCTATGCCGAGCAAAATGACATATGCGTTTATGCTTATAAACATCATGATATATATTGATTACACCACAATGAGCTTCACTTTTTAAAGAAAAAAATGAAAAAATAATTAAACTCGTCCTTTAAATAAACAGTCTATTCAGTAATTATTTTTAGAACAAAGGGTCAACGCACCCCCTAAACTTGTGTCACGGGGTCATCTAACCCAATTTATACTTTTTTGAGCAAATAACCCCAAAACTCTTTATTTTCGGGTCAAGTAACCCATAATTGTATTTTTAAAACGCTTAAAATACAAATCGAAAGTGAGAGATGCAAAAAAATAATTAAATACTTCCCTAATTGTTGCGATATAATTATCCTAAATCTGTTTTTTAAAATAAAAATATAAATTATTGGGTTATTTGACCCAAAAATGAAGAGTTTTGGGGTTAGTTGCTCAAAAAAATATAAATTGGGCTAGATGATCCCGTGTCACAAGTTCAGGGGGTGTGTTGACCCTTTGTTCATTATTTTTATATTTATATGTGTATAGTTGACTTATGAACACTGTCGTATGTTTGTTGTGTATATTACTCTCAGATTGTTCGTCGGAAGACGAACAATTGGGTCTCAAACGGCGGTGTCAAAGAATCGACGACTGGAATTTAAAAAAATAAATTTTAAGATGAATATGACATTTTTTGTTTTTATTAGAATTTAAATTAATTATATATCCCTCAAATATGTAAAAAAAAATATTATAATTATTTAATTTTAGTAAAAATAAATTAATTTTAATTAGCGTTAAACAAAAATATTATTTTTTGAATATATATAAATTTTATTATAATATAATTAATCATTTAATTATTTAATTTTAAAATCAGTTTTATTCATCAAAAAATACCAAACCTATGCATTTTGTGTCAGTTATAGCCAAACCTTATTTAAATATTTCAGCTGACATGCCAGCCAATTGCTTAGTTGGCGGTGACGTGGACGACACGTTGTCAAAAAAACCGGTTCGATTCAAAAATGGCTAAAAAAGAAACAGAACATATAAGGTTTGGCTAAATCTGGTGATTTTTAAAGGTTTGGCTATAATTGACACAAAACGTATAGGTTTGGCATTTTTTGGTGATTAAGCCAAAAATATAAATAATTAAAAATACATACGCGGCAACCAGATTTAGCCTCGTGGCAGTCAGATTTTACTAGTTTATCCTTCAAATTTATTATGTATGCATAATTTTATTTTGAAAATAATATATTTAGAAGAGATAATGTATATATGGCGAGTTTATAGATAGAAAAAAATAAAGAAAATACGATTGTTACAAATACATTTTTAGCCGAAAAATCTCTCGTTGAAATAAATTAAATTAAAATTAAAATTAAATTAAAAATTTAATAACCAAAATAAAATAAATTAAAATTTAATTATCAAATTGTAGAAAAAGAATATTTGACTATTCTTTTTATTTTTAATTATGGAGCAACATTTAAAAAATATCACGTGTTCTTAAGTTGACAATTCCATCAGATAATCAATCATAGCAATGCATGTTGAGAGGTGGTCAAACGATCAACCTACTATTTTTATTTCTCCAAAATTTTTATTTCACCAAAATAAACTGAGGAGACTGATTTAGTATTTTTTTTTCAATGATTTTGGATATTATAACCTAATGAGGTGCTTAATTTGTATATACATTTTTAATTATTTTTGTGATTTAATCTTAACGTTATGAAAATATTAAGTTAGTAAATGTATTAATTTTATAGGTAAATCATGTGAGAAGTGCCTTAGATCAAGAATTTGGGTGGAGAGTTTTTCAATCAGCTCGAGCGACCAAGTATTCCTCGAACCAAAATAAGCCATCGAAGATCATTTCCCCTGTAAACAATACTCAGTTCGTTGAGCTGAGATACAAATTAGCATCAACTCGAGGTAAATATCAGACTCAGCTCGTTGAGTTGTGCCAACCTCGAGCCATTTTACTTCTAGACAAGGGACAACTCATCGAGCTGATCTAGTTCGTCGAGTTTTTTTTTTCACTGAGATATGGTTAGCGGGATTAGAAAGGTTAATTATGTTAGTTTAGAAATTCATTTTTTGAAACAACAAGAGGGAGGGTTGAACCCTGCCCTCTGAGGGATGCATTTGTGAGGGTAGCCAACAGGGCTACACTTCACATGCTAGCTCGTCGAGTTGAACCTCTATAAATTTCAGCAGAAACACTAGACCCGCACAATTTAAGAAAGCTTAATCCTAGCTAGTCTAAGTCAAATACTAATTACATGATGCAAACTGAAGCTTCAAAGATTTCTATAAATAGGATACAATTCGTTATTTAGATTTTTCAATTAGCTTTAGCTTTTTATTAGATTGATCTTTGCTTATTTAGTTTTAATTTTTATTATTGGTATCTTAAATTATGTATTTTGTTTAGCTTTAGGCATTGTTTGGATTGATGGATTCTAAACGATGGATTTTAAACAATCCATGGATTTGGACAAAATCCATCGTTTGCCTAAAAAAAAATTAATAGAATCAGGATTTATAAATTCTCTGGTTTTCTACAATCCATCATTTTTGAGGGTTTTGATTTTAGGTGGGAAAGTTGAAATCCACCATTTTTTTTATAAATGATGGATTGTTATACTATTTATTTTTTCCATAAATAATATTAAAAATCCATTGATTTGTTTTCAATCCAAACGATAAAATTTTAAAATCTATGGATTTAAATTTCATTGATTTAGAATCCATCGATTTTGTTAAAATACATGAATTTTAAAAAACCTCAATCCAACCGATGCCTTAATATTTTTATTCAAGAACAATTTGTTAATTCTTCGAGCATTATTCAAATGATTGTCTCTAGCATATTCAAGTGGATTTCTCTAGTATGAATTGTTTTTTTTTACTAACGAGGAAACCCAGCGGAGCCCGACCATTTTTTAGGAGCGGAGCTCGACCACCTAGGTAGAGACTAGTTTCGGTATTCTACTGTCCGGACCTCCCACTTAATACGAGTTTTTTTAACCCTTTCTAAACTGAAAAAAAAATGTGTGTAAAACAATTATTTATGCAATTAAAAGTTATAAAAGTAAATTTTAAAAACAAATTTAAACTGAGAGTTATTTATATTTGTCTCAATTTGTAAAATTAACTAACCAAAATGTTTAAATTATTATTTTGGAATATATTTGACAAAATTATTAAATTTATAGATATAGGATTTTTTTGCCAAAAATAAAAAATAAACTACTATATAGGACAAGATAATTCATTTATTATAATTATTAGCACTGCTGATTTATAAACCAGAAGTAGAGTACATAGCAAGCAAGACAATAAGAAGAAACATCTAGTACTTCTTGTCTTCCACACCCATAGTAATTAAAAGTACATAACGAGAGATAGTTGATGTTCATTAATTAATTAACTTGTGAATTCATGCATAAGCATGCACAAGCCAATTAATCAACAACAATTTAAGCAGGGCACACGTATCCAGCCGGAAGAGTCTTGCCACAGCCCTTAAGCAACAAATTCAAGGCAACATCAAGAGTGAGGTTCAGCGGTATGCCCAAGATATTAGCTTTAATGGCAGCGCAAACGCAAGCAGCAGCTTCAGCATCAGCAAGAGTACCCAGAATTCCGCAGCACTGAGCGTTTGGTGGAAGAGTGATGAGGCCCAACACATTGACACATAATTTCAGGTTTAAGTAGACGTCACTTGGGCAAGTGTAAGTGATGGTTGCACTCGACATGTTGAAGAAAAGCATGTTGAGTGCCAGAAAAAACGCAAGAGAAGCTTGAGCTTTTGAAGCCATTTTTGATTTCTAATGAATGTTAAACTTAGAAATATGTATGTTTTTAAGCTCTGCGATGGTGTGGGAGTTGTGGTGCTGGTTTAAAGGGCTTTTATAGGCAACACAGAGTCATATAATTGCTTGATGCCATGTGCAAGTAGCGTCTTTCGTGTTCTTGGATTAATGATCTGTACACAATTTACTCACGTGAAGCATTCTTTCATTGCGGCGTCATCGCAGTTCACTCTACGGGCTTATTCTTAACCTTATAATTATTACAAATAATTGCCAAATTGACAAGTTGTAGTATATGAATATGATAATCTAATGTACGGCTTTGCCCTAAGCTTATGGAGGTTCTAATGAATGTAACTATTATATTCTTTGTGCTACGCCCTATTACAGATCCAGTATTGATTTGAGAGCATTACATGCATCTTTAATAATTTAAGTATTTTAGTTCATGTAACCATATTATTTATTCTAATGTTCCAACTTGTTGCTTCTTCTTCTTCTCACGAGGTGCATTGAAAGAGAAATCCAATCAAATAATTATCTCATCGAAATAAGATTTACTGCGTAACAAACTTCAACTTCTCAGGATCCATCAAGCAGCTGAATATATAGCTGATTGATTTAGCAGACTAAAAAAAGACTATAATTTAAGGGGTGTTTAATAACTCAATTTATTGTTTAAATTAAAATTTTCAGCACTTATTTTATTAATCTATTAAGCTCATCTTGTTAAGAATAACTTAAATATTAAGTCAAAAGTATTAATTTAAGATTTCTGCCTAAAATATTAAATTTTTAATTTCTATATATTTTTATTAAAATGTCATTATAATTTTAATTTAATACTAAAGTATCAATAACTATTTTAAAACCTTTTTTTTACCTTTATATCATTTATTAATATTATTTACTATTTTACCTCCATTTATATTTTTTTTTGATAATTACCTCCATTTATATTTATATAGATATAATATATTTTAATAAAAATTTATTATAGTTATTAGTTAATAATTTTAACTATACATATTTTAATGATCAAAAATAATTTTTTTTATCATTAAGATATATTTAATTGAAATATTAATTTTTTTGGAATTATCCTCAAACTACCTATACTTTCAAAAAGTAATTACAAAAATTTGGATCATGATATGTCAATTACATTCGCTACCCAGTTTCATAAAATATTTGCAAAAACACCTTTTTTATCCAGCGTTTACTCACCGTAAATACACTATAGTTAAATGCACTATAAAAACACTTTAAATACACTATAACTACACCATAAAAACACCAACAAAAATAAAAAAAATTACATCAGAAAAGGTATTTTTAAAATCATAAAGGTAATTTGAAAAATAAAAAATACACGTGTACTTATTTTTAAAAAGTGGGTACTGCTGTAATTAAAGTTTAAAAAAAGGTGCCTTTAGAAATTTTTATAGTTAAATTTTATCAAAGCACATAATTTTAAATTTTACCATCAAACATGAGTTGTATGATTTAATAGTTTGATGATATTTATTATTTTTATTTTTGATCTAGGCTGCGTTATACTTTCTATTAAGGTTAATATTTGAAAGTCTCAATTTTTTTATTATGTGTGCATGCACATGTTCCTCCATAGCCTGAAATATTTCTGTAAAACAAATATTGCTGATCTCTTTAAGTTTTGTGGGGGTCAACAAGTTGCTGCTGCAGATGATTTTCCGAATATAATGCATCGACCCTAACTTATACTACAATTAAACCATCACGTTATCCAATAACAAAATTAACCAATTACCATAATCTGTTGTACTGGCAATTGTAAAATATTCAATTGGCTTCGATCATGACTGAATCTACAAGCTAAATTCTCCTATATATTTTTTCCGTCCATTGCCGTAGCTGCCCTTGATGGTCATTCTGTAAACCACACTGAGACAATAATTGTTTAAAGAACTCTAAATTACACATAATCTAATATTAGATTATATTCATTTTTATTTATTAAATATTTATGTACTACTAATGGAATGAGTAAGTTTAAATTCTATCTTTCCTAAGAGTCAGGAGATGAGTTATCGTTTATGTAGTAAATATAAAGAATACTATTGATCATGAGTCCTTTTGAATATTAATCGTGCCATTATAAAATTCTTATACATACGATAAAGTCGGATCTTGTTAATTTGCCAGAGAACATCGGAAAAATATGAATATGGAGGAGAGTGGATTGGCTTATTGAATCAAACAAATTCATAAACAAATTCATTGGATGGCAAGCCAACTACACTTTCACTTCCATTTAACAATAAACTAATTAAAAGTTATTATTGACTTCACACAAATTAAGAATATACATTAAATAATTTATTTTTCAATAATTCACCAAAACAAATATTAAATAAATTCTTTTAGAATTTCAAACATCCCGATTATTGTCAAACATAATATTTTAAATATAATATCAGTCAAACATATTCTAAATATAATATTTTGACAGTTTGGTTCAATAATTTTAATATTTATATTAATTATATTCAAATAACAAATCAAAAATCAAAAAAATATAATCAATAAAATAAGATGAATTTTATTTTATTTTAAATTATTTGATAACAAATTAATACATAAATGGAGGAAAAGCTCATAAAAACTCTAAAATTTATACATTCAATTTTATTTAAATTTGTATGTTATTACTATTTTTTTTTTGGCAAAGTATACATATCTATGCACAATTTTAATATGTTATTTCAAATATACCATGAAAAAAATAGCATGTCGTATTTACCATCATCTTTTCGATGTATGTCAAATCTATCCACTGTCAGTTTGAAACTATTTTGGCATGATGCTATCCACTATCAATTTTATTTAAATTTGTATGTTATTACTATTTTTTTTTGGCAAAATATATATATCTATCCACAATTTTAATATGTTTGTCAAATATACCATGGAAAAAATTGCATGTCATATTTACCATCATCTCTTTGATCTATGTCAAATCTATCCACTACCTGTTTGGACCTAATGTGGTGTGATGCTATTTTTTCATGTGAATAAAATTAATTATATACGTTGTATATAACATCGCACTACATTGGCTCTAAATCAATTATGTGTATATTTGACAAAACTAAAAAAAATGATGGTAATATATGGCACAATTTTAAAAATATGTTACATTAAACAAAATGACTAAAGTTGTGGGTGGACAAATACATTTTTCTATATTTTTATTTGTGAATCAATCATCCAGAGTTTTAATATATCAACCGAATTTCAAATAATAATTATCATTATTTGAAAAGTATTCCGATTACGAATGCTTGTTGAATTTAAAGCATGAATATGTATATATTTACTTTACCTTATATATTTAATTAGTTTTTATGAATGGTAATATAGAGATTAGAAGAATTGACACAAGAGGTTTAAAGTGGTTCAGATCACATCCACTATTTAATTAAAGATTGAGATTTAAAATTCACTAACTAAGTTCCACAAGAATTTTTTAAACTAACTTCAATATTGCTTTAAACTAAACATCAACTATACATGAGTTTTCTAAAAGCTAAATTCTAATTTATAAGGGATGAGTTTTTGATCCAAAGCTAAACTAACTTACAATGGTTAAGAGTTTACAAGTTTATTCTAAAATTAAAACAAACAAAGATTAAAAGATGAAAGTTTGTTGTTTCAAGATTTGTAAATTATTAGCCTTCAAACATTGCAAATGAGTTTAAATTTATATTGCAAAAGTCAAGCAAAAAAACATCTTTTGCTGACAAAGCGTATGTCGCGCTCGCTACCTTGCCCTTCTCGCCCGCGGCCTTCTGTTGTATGACAGTTTCTGCAACGTCTAGCACCACATGTCATCACTTTATTGGGGCTTCAAATATATCTGTTATGCCCTCAATAAAATGTCATGAACGTCGTGCTTGTGACTCCCATTTCTCGCCTGTGAAGCTGGTTCAGAAAGTTAGGGTTTCAACCCCTTGTCATGTCTCGCCTGTGACTAAGACAGGTCGCGCCCGTCACCTTGTTTTCACGCTCGTGACACTATAGTTTCCCGGGTGCTAGTGCAAGAATTTTGGTGCGAGCGGATCAAGCTCCAAGTCAAGAGAGAGCAGTCCAACCCATGGTTCGTCCGGGAAATAATATTTTTCTTATCCACATCTTCAATATAATAACCCTTTTATAAGAAAATAATACTTGAATAACTGTTTTGTAATTTTTATAATTTGATAGCCGTTTTATAAAAAACTATAAATCGGTAACTATATTGTAACTTTTTATAATTTGATAAACATTTAGTAAAAACATTATAGTTCGGTGACCTAAAAAATATTTAACCTGATATAATTCTATTGAACTTTTTAATATTGTGGTGTTTAGCTGAATTGCAAATGTGACATGTTTAGTACATTTGTCTAGTAATTACATACTCGGTCCGTCGTATTTTAAAAAATTATTTTTCTCCTTTTTAATTCTTTTGTTTTACATATTTTGTTATTTTAAGTCATATATAAATTAAAAGTTTCTTTTTATCCACAGTTCCTATTTTAAAAAATGGATATGATTCAATATTTTTTTAAATGCGTGTAAAACAGAAGTTTTAAAATAACACTGAGAATTTCTCAAAAAAAAAAAAAAAAAACTGAGAATTCATACAAAGAAATATCGATCGGTAGAAATAAACTAAAAAAAATTACTAAAATATATAAGAGGAAGCATAAGTAGTCATAAAAAAAGTAAAGCCGTTATAGAACAAAATAACTCTTTTATTGTTATATATTATTGGCACTGCTGATTGATAAATCAGTAGTAGAGTACAAAGCGATCAAGACAAGAAGAAACATCTAGTACTGCTTGTCTTCCACACCCATATTAACTGAAAGTACATAACTCAAGATAGTTGATATTCATTAATTATTTGGCTTGTAAATGCATGCATAACATGCACAAATAAGCCAATGAATCAACAATTAAGCAGGGCAAACGTATCCAACAGGAAGAGTCTTGCCACAGTCCTTAAGCAACAAATTCAAGGCTAGATTAAGAGTGAGGTTCAGCGGAATGCCCAACACATTAGCTTTAATGGCAGCGCAAACGCAAGCAGCAGCTTCAGCATCAGCAAGGGTACCCAGAATTCCGCAGCACTGAGCGTTTGGTGGAAGAGTGATGAGGCCCAACACATTGACACATAATTTCAGGTTTAAGTAGACGTCACTTGGGCAAGTGTAAGTGACGGTTGCACTCGACATGTTGAAGAAAAGCATGTTGAGTGCCAGAAAAAACGCAAGAGAAGCTTGAGCTTTTGAAGCCATTGTTACTTTTTTTCTGAATGCTTGATTTAGAAATAAATGTTTTGAAGCTCTGCAATGGTGTGGTGGGAGTTGTGGTGTTGGTTTAAGGGGTTTTTATAGGCAGAAATTGTTCTCTTTGATTGTGCACAAAGTCATTTAGTTGAAGCCATGTGCATGCAGCGTATTCCCTGTTGTTGAACTAATGATCTGTACATTTTTTAGTCACGTGCTGAAGTCTTTCATCACGGCGTCATCGCAGATAACTCGTCTCGCTAATTATTACTTAGTGCATGGCAAGTTGTAGTATTGTATTAATTCTAAGAATTCATATACGTTAATTGATAAGATCCGATTAATACCTCTAAGTGACACCAATAGAATGCAAAAAAGACTAATTGATTAATTCATTACTGTGACACCAATTACATGTATTAATCAATTCATTACTGTGACACCAATAGAATGCAAAAAGACTAATTGATTAATACATGCATGTAATTGTGATTATATAATAGGGCCATTGATGTAACTGTACAAATCATTATTAATATAAAGAACAAAGGGTCAACGCGCCCCTTAAACTTATGTCACGGGGTCATCTAACCCAATTTATACTTTTTTGAGCAAATAACTCCAAAACTCTTCATTTTCGGATCAAATAACCCCATAATTGCATTTTTAAAATGCGTAAAATACAAATCGGAGGTGAGGGATGAAAAAAAGTAATTAGATATTTCCCTAATTGTTGCGATTAAATTATCCTAAATCTGTTTTTTAAAATAAAAATATAAATTATGTGGTTATTTGACCCAAAAATAAAGAGTTTTGGGGTTAGTTATTCAAAAAAATATAAATTGGGCTACATGACCCCGTGTCACAAGTTCAGGGGGCGCATTTACCCTTTGTTCTTAATATAAATATGGATGTATGATCTCAATACAGAAGAGACTCGTCCTTTTTACATACATATCCCTTTAATTACATTTACTACATCTATAATAATATGATAACTTATCCCTTTAAACTGTTTTATTTTGAGTTTTTAAATAATTACTATTATCTTAATGATTTATAGAAGCACAGACTAAGGGAAGCTACGTAAATGGACTAAGAAAATATGGCTATTAAATGATAAGGTTATGATAATAGTATGATAGTATGATACCTATATAAAAAAAATTACAAAAAAATTATAATATCGAGATGATAATGTTATGATACCTCATGAAAATAGAGTAAAGTCATAATTATTTTAAAACCAAGAGTAAAAACATAAATTTAGAAAAATATTTATTTTTTAATTTTTTTCCGTGTTGAGATAAAAAGACAAATTTTTTCATGTTTTAGGTAAATAAATAAACAATCCTTTTTGTTTCATACTCTCTACGTCCAAATAGAGTTGTCCACATTCATATATATACAGTTTAAAAAACAAATTAATATTATAAATTTGTACAAAAATATTTATTTTTTCTTATATACCGTTATTTAATATAATCATAAACCCCATTTACTTATGAATATCAATGAATACTGACTCACAGTGAATTTTAAATAAAAACAATTTCACTAAAGAACTATAGTTTTGAAAAAAAAAATAGTGAAAGTTGATAAAGCTATTGGGATAGAAAATATATGACGTTAAAAAGGATTTTTCCGTTAAAAAATTAGACCAAACTAAAAAATATTAACCAAGTCATATTGTAGATAGTTGAGAGATCTCAGAAGTTAAATATCCAAATGCATTACATATAGGGTGGTAAATGTACTGAGCAGCTGGCTCCATAAGTAATACCCCGTAACTTTAAAGGATTAAATTATTACACGTATGGAACAATTTATAGGACCGAAATAATATAAATTAAATTTACAGTATCTCCAAAAATATAAAATAGTTATAGAAGTTAAAATATAAAATATAAATACTTATAAATTAAAATAAAATAATTTATAAGCCCCGTGTGAATATTTTTGGAGTCAGTATTCACAGAATAATTTTAGGAAGTTACTCCTAAAATTTTATAGAATTTGGAGATAGAAAATTTATTAAGTGGGTCTAATTTAGCCTTAATAAATCTTAAATAATTTATTAAAAATAAAATATAGGTCCGGTGAGAATAAAAATTATATTTTATTCTAATTACGAATTGTGGATTTCATAGTTAAAATTTCATAAAATTTGAAATTCGTTGTTCGTTTTAGTTACGGACGAGTATTTAAGAATTTGAGTTAAAATAACGCGTTTGTCACAAGGATTAATTTGGCTTTTAACCAAACATATATAAACATGAATTCAAATGTTGGGATTCATATGGCATCAGAAACAGAAAAGCTAGGTTTAGCTTTAGAGAACGGCGACGAAGGCAACCCACGGTAGGTTATTCATTTTCGATTCGATTTCTTGTTTTTAACTCAAATTTTTTCGGTAATTCATTATTAATCGAAGTTAGAACCGTTATTTTGAATTCGATTATATAGAAAATGGATTATATTCGAATATATAACGGTTACCATATCTGTATACGTATTGATTCCGATAGCGGAATTGGATAGATCGGTGTTTGAATGGGTCTTTAAAGTTTATCTCCTGAAACTGTTGTAGGGGTCCTATGTTATGTCTAAGTCTTTAAGACCGAGAATTTATAACCAAAAAAACATTAATTAGTAAAAATAAAGTAAACAAAATTACTACTAAAGTATATAGGAGGAAGCATACAGTTATAGAACAAAATAGCTCTTTTATTATAATATATTATTGGCACTGCTGATTGATAAATCAGTAGTAGAATACAAAGCGATCAAGACAAGAAGAAACATCTAGTACTGCTTGTCTTCCACACCCATTTTAATTGAAAGTACATAACTCAAGGTAGTTGATATTCATTAATTAATTGGCTTGTAAATTCATGCATAACATGCACAAATAAGCCACTTAATCAACAATTAAGCAGGGCAAACGTATCCAACAGGAAGAGTCTTGCCACAGTCCTTAAGCAACAAATTCAAGGCTAGGTTAAGAGTGAGGTTCAGCGGTATGCCCAAGATATTAGCTTTAATGGCAGCGCAGACGCAAGCAGCAGCTTCAGCATCAGCAAGAGTACCCAGAATTCCGCAGCACTGAGCGTTTGGTGGAAGACTGATGAGGCCCAACACATTGACACATAATTTCAGGTTTAAGTAGACGTCACTCGGGCAAGTGTAAGTGACGGTTGCACTCGACATGTTGAAGAAAAGCATGTTGAGTGCCATAAAAAACGCAAGAGAAGCTTGAGCTTTTGAAGCCATTGTTACTTTTTTTTTTCTGAATGCTTGATTTAGAAATAAATGTTTTGAAGCTCTGCAATGGTGTGGTGGGAGTTGTGGTGTTGGTTTATGGGGTTTTTATAGGCAGAAATTGTTCTCTTTGATTATGCACAAAGTCATTTAGTTGAAGCCATGTGCATGCAGCGTATTTCCTGTTCTTGAATTAATGATCTGTACATTTTTTGGTCACATGATGAAGTCTTTCATCGCGGCGTCATTGCAGATAACTCATCTGGTTAATTATTACTTAATGCATGGCAAGTTGTAGTATAGGATAATTCTAAGAATGTAGGACAGTTTGCCCTAAGCTTGGAGCTTCTGATGTATGCAAACTAATACAGTACTTTATCTTTGTGCTACGCCCCATAACATATCCAAATTGAGTATTTTAATTCAAGTACCAACTTCTAATTCTAACGTTCCAACTTGCTTCTTCTTCTCACGAGGTGTCCATCCAAATGCATTCTGGCATTTTTCACGGAAAATGTCATTCATAGTAAAGTTTTTGATAATCACTAAATCTAATTCAGTATCGTACAAGCAGACTCTTAAAATGATTATATCAGCCTTTTAAAGTAACTTTAAAGCGTTGATTGGTTACAACATATTTTACAACTTTAAGAATCAAATTTAGGCCTTAGGGGTATAACTATTTTTTGAACAAAAATCTGAGGGTATTAACTATCACATTTTGCTGAAAATTTATGTATATACATTAAGAACAGTGCTTTCCTTGATTGCTTCAAATCTATTCAAGGAATATGCCACTGCCCTAGCTATAGCTAGTTGCCATCGATCTCCGAACTTCAAGATCTGAATCCAATTATGATCCATTATCAATTTGAGAGCATTAATTTATTGTTCTATCTCTAATGCATTTACAACATTATTTAATTATAAATCCTGGAGTATGTTCCAAATGTGTTTCTGGATGTAATTTCTCATTGATGCATGCATCCCTGCCTCTGGAACACCATTGGCTCAATTTGCCTTTAAAAAATAGGATTTATGTGTGTGTTTTTCCCCCATGCAGCAAGTTGTTCAAGAAATCGGCTTTCCAAGCTGTGCACGTAGTTTTTCAAGTTCAACTTGGGCTTGCCATCCTATAAATTAAGTTAATCTATTAGTTTGTTTTGAATCAATAATGAATAAACCAATCCACTCTCCTCCATATTCATATTTTTCTAATGTTCTCTCGCAAATTAACAAGATCCGATTTTAATGTATGAATTCTATAATGACACCAATAGAATGCAAAGGTACTACTAATACATATCCCTTTAATTACATTTACTATATACTAATGATAACTCATCTCCTAAGTAAGGTTATAATTTAGACTTACACAATCCCAATGAATATTAAACACGGAATGATGTATACTGGATGGGTTTTAATTATGAGACGGAGTTATTATCCCGTGTATTGGTTGTGCCATGTCATATTTATAACAAGTCAAATGAGCATTTGCGTTTGAAAATCTTTTAATTATTTTTTAATTTTTTTATCATTAATTTTTCCACATAACTAACGCACCATTGATTTATTGCACGAATGAAATATCACAACGGTTGCGTGCAATAATTTTTTTATGAGACGATATTTTAAGTCTTCTATATCCAAACTAATCTATATTCTAGCCGGATAAGTCCCTTGCAGAAGACAAACCTCTAGCTATAATTATACCCTGCCTTATTTTGAGTTGTTAAATAATTACTATATTATCTTAGTATGATTTGCAGAAGCACACCAAGGGAAGCTACGTAAATGGACTAAGAAAATATGGTAGAAAAAGATAGGAATTTAGCTGGTAGATTCAGTCAAGTGTAGGTCATGATGTTATTTGATGTGAAGCCAATTGAATATTTTACAATTTCCATTTGCCAATGCTACAGTAAGTGATATCGAGCAAGCTAGTATTTATTAATTTCCTCTAGGATAACTCAACGGTTTAATAATTTAGGTTAAATATCTACAACTGCGTCTGCAACTTGTTAATGGCCTGCTATTAAAAGAGAGCGACATTTCTACGTCGAAATTGCAGGCTATAATGCACGTGGATATTAATTTTAAAGAGTCACTCAACTATTCATTTATTGCAATTTGGCAACTAATCCTTTTTTATTTCATATATATGACATTTGAAAAAGATTTTTCCGTTAAAAATTTAGACCAAACTAAACCAATTACACAGCGTATGGTTTTCTTTGTGTCGGGAATTACGGAAAACAAGAAATCAGCGTATTTTTTAGAGAAGAGTTGACAATTATGGATAGCTTGATTTACACAAGCATTTGTAGAGCAGTTTTTACGTATTTAATGTATATATTTTTGAAAACAGTTTAATTGAAAATAACAAGTAGAGCCCCCCAATTTGCTAATATTATTGTAATAGAAAAATACAATTTGGATATTATTATAAAAATTATGAAAATTGAATTAAATTACAACAGTAAAGGTTTAGATTTTTTTTCACTATTAGGCCAAAATTTGACAGAAGTTTAAGACATCATAAGAAAGTTGGTGAATTTGGATTGTGACCATTTTTTTTACAATAGATATAAAGGTATCCGGACTATTATTATATTTTTATTCTAGTGATATTTTTTTTAATTTGTTTTAATTTTTTTAATTAAATTATGAAATTTTAAATTTTGTTTTAATAGAAACTTTTTGGTTAAAATAATATGGCAGCCGGATTTTTTCATTTGATAATCGTTTTTGTTTTATCTTCCTCAAAACTTATCATTTATTAGCTTGGTCAAATAATATAAAGAGTCTTCCGGTCAAATTATGCATATATATATCAGATTTTTAAATAAAATAAAAAGTGACATCGGGCAACTACAAATTATGCATATATATATCAAATTATGCACATATATATCAAATTATGCATATATATATTCAGCGTCTATTATTACTCCGACTTTCTATTGAGCTGGACCCAAAAAAAAACCCAAAAATATCTCAGGCCCAAGGTAACTATAATTACAAAACTACCCCTAATCTTTTATTTTTTGACATAAATCTCCTTTTCTCTTTCTATTTGTCTAAAATGCACAATCCATGAGCTCAAATACCTCGTAAACGCACTTCACAATTCTCATCATCAGCAACTAAAAACCTTAAATACATAACAGATTAAAAAGCCCTATAACTAATATCTGATCACATACCGTAGCAATGGCTTCAAGAGCTCAAGCAATCACTGCCCTGGTTATTTGCTTGAATTTGCTATCCTTCAGCATGGTGAGCTGTATCGGAAGTTGCTCCATTGATTACAAACTACTGAAACTTGGTACCGATTACTGCTCCCTTCTTGCTCCTCTTACTAATCGTGACGCTGCTATTTGCCTTTGCGCTGCCGTCAACGCTCATCTCTTCGGCAGTTTTACCGATGCTCATGTTTTCATGGGCGGTTTGCTCACTGCTTGCGGCAAGACTCGTCCCGCTGCATATGTCTGCCTGACTTTAAATAAATAATTAATCCAGTCTATAAATTCTCCTGCGTTTTTATGTTTACTGGCAGTTATATTATATCCATATTTGCGTTAAACGATAAATAAGCATGTATAATAATTTCAATAATTTACGTGTTTTCATGGTCTCATCTCGAGAAAGACGAACCGCATCTTGGTTCGTTTCCATAGAGGAAGACGAGTGAGTCGAGACGAACCATCTGAGTTTGTCTTCCATTTGGGTTGGTCTTCGTTGAAGATGAACTCAGATGCAGCGGATGGTTTGTTGTCAGCAGGATGTTGCTGGCGGAAGGAGGTTGGCGACGGAAGTTGGCGGCGGCAGAGTGTTCTTCATTAAGCAAATTAGATTTTGTTAGCTTTCTCATCAAGTTCAATAAGTTAGTAATTAGGTTAGTTAATTAGGCTAATTAGATTTAATTAAGCTAATTAGAATTTCAATTAAAGAATTTTAAACCTTTTAACTAGTATTAAGTATAATTAATTAGAATTAATTGGATTGAAGAGTGAAACCGATCCGGTTTTGAAATTACAAAGTAAAAATAATTCGGTTTCACAAACTTAGATTTTTTTTGATATTTCATGATAAATTGAGGGAGTAAAATAACCCTTTATGCTTATTTTTTTTTGGCTTATTAGTAAAAAAAGCCAAATCTTTATAATTTGTTATAATTTAAACCAAACTTTTTAATTTTTATAATAATAGCAAAAGTGCATTTTGTTGTTGTAATAATAGCTAAATTGGTGGCCAAATTTGCAATAAAAAAAATTCAAATTTGGCTATTATTGCAAAAAAATATAATTTGCCTATAATTATAAAAATTAAAAAATTTGTTTAAATTGAAATAAGTTGTAAAGTTTTGCTTTTTTCGCCATTAAGCCTATATTTTTAGGTTTCTAAAAAAAAGCCTATATTTTTAAGGATTTATCATAAAAATTCACCAATTTTACATATTTTCTCATTTTTATCAGCCGTTTAAAAATCATCATTTTCATATATCAATTATCGATTTTTTTAAACTCATACACCGTCCGAAAATCTTGCAAAATTTTTTTACATGTTACTATCCGGTTCGTCATGACATGTCACTATTCGGTTGTCAACTCAACAATTTTTACCGAATTTTTGAACAGTGTATAAATTTAAAAAAATTAATAATTTGTGTATAAAAATAATAATTTTTAAACGGTTTGATTAAATAAAAAAAACATATAAAATTAATAAATTTTTATAATATTAATCTTTTTTTTTAACGTGTTCTAATAAGCTGGCAGATAACCTCGCTTGCTCTCCGTGACAAATCTTGCAAATAACCCAATAATTTCTAAGTAGCTTCAAAAGTATATTACACACAACAATAGTATGCAGTGCGTTAATAATTATTCATGATATCTGATTTTTGAGTCTGTAATTATTAAACTCCTTAATTTAATTTTTATGGTGGAGCTCACAAAATTAAAATTCCTAAAAACCAAAAATCGGCAATATCATATGTCAGCTGATATCTCATCACAAATCCAAAATATCCTAAAATTCAATTATTTTTTTTTAAAACAAACTCTACCCAATTAAACTTAACCCAATTAAACCCAATGTACCCCTAACCGCTCCATCGTTCTTCGGCCAGTGTTTTTCGGCCACAACCTCCCACCTGCTGTCGGCTTTGCGGTCGGAATTGTTTTCTGGCCATCTTCTTCGATCTGTTCTTCGAAGAAAAATAGATAGGGTATGTTCTTTTTTCGAAGAACACATCCAGATTCTGAAATCAGTTCTTCAACGAAAAATAGACCCACTTAATTATATTTTCATAAATATAAAATATATAATTACATTAATAACTAGTGGCCAGTAATTAAAATTTTCAAATTTTCAGGACTTAATACCTTTTAAAATCCTGACCTTATAATCCCTTTTCGATCATATCCTGACGTTGAAAACTTGTCAATATTATCCTATTTTGCCTTTTATCTTTTCAATTGTAAATTGAAATATTAAGTTGGCGTCTTTTTGATTTGGAAAAAATTCAAAAAATTCCTCTATGTATAACATATATTAATTGTACATATTTAAAATTTATTTAAATTTAGTTAAATTAATTAAGAATTTAAATTAGTTTTAATTTAGTTTTTAAAAATAAGGACTTATTTGTACTTTTTCGAATGGAAATGAATTTAATTTTATCTTTAAACATGGTTAATTGAATGACTTCATCATTTAAGTAAAAAAATTGATAAAAATAAAAAAAAGGTACAATTGAAACGATAAAATGAGAAATATATGATAAAATTGATAAGTTTTCAACGTCAGGGCATGATCGAAAATGAGTTATAAGATCGGAGTATTTTTTTAAGGCATTATGCCAATTTTCAAATGATCTTAAACCGTTGGTTCTAATATGTACGTTGAAACTTGAAATTTTAAAAATTTACTAGATGGAGAGCCTTAACCATTTAAACTATATATATCTCTAGCATATATTATCCAGTGAAATTGGTGATACTATTTTCAAAATAAAAATTATTGAAAATAAAGTAATTCTTTTTATTTGAATTGAGTTATTATTTTTAGTATGAGAATACATTTCTTCTGTGAAATGTGAAAGATAAAATCTCACTTTGTCATAAGTTTTTTTTTCTTAAAATGACATCAACCTATATTAATATAGATCATCAAAATTCATTTAAAAATTACTATGGTTATGGGTCTATATTAATTTTCTTTAGCAATAAAATCTTGATTTTGTACATGTTAAAAAAACATCTTATTATGTATATTTTTAAAAGATTCAATGGTGTAAAATAAAAAATTAATTAGTTAAACAACATGATGTTTGACTTAAAGAAAATTAATAAAGTGAACACCGAATCATTTAATCAAAAAAATTTGAAAATTACCCTTTGTAGTTTTTTTTTTAAAATTTTTACAAAAATACTCCTTTTACCTCTAATCCGCCAATTAATAATCTAAAATGGAGTATTTTGTAAAAAATTTAAAATATGAGGTATTTTTTTTAAAAAACCCAAAAATTTGTACCACTATGGATAAAATTTCTAGCTCCACTACCGATTATACCATCCAAACCCTAACGATAATTAAGTGGGTACCAGCTATTATAATTCGTACATGCAAAGAGAATCTAAACTTGTTCCTCCAAATTAGTCATTTGAAATTGTTTTTTTTCTTTATTGTGCAATATGCTGCAGACTATTTTCATTATAATGTAACTCGTAATATGAGCAAATAGTACAGGTACTTCAGGATTATGATTAGATTGCATGTGAAGCAAGACAATTTGCCAACTAATTGATAGAAAATCAGAATGCTCCAAACTCAATAATCAGAAAATGCCTTATCCTGCAAGCTGCAATGCCAGGTTGTGCCCACGCATCGCATAGGGTTAAGATTCTAAAACATTTTTAATATTATCATTATCTACCATCTATTATATGATTCCTCGTGCATGACATGGTGCATGCTTGCAGTTTTCATAGTTATTATGGAATGGATAATAAATTTTGAGTAATTCTTTTTGACTGTTTGATCCAAATTTTTCATTTTGTGTTAATTATATTTTGACATCAAATAAAAAAATTGAACTAATAAAATATAAAATATAATTTTGCATCATTATTTTTGTGATAAATTAATTCAAAATTGGGAGAAGAAAATCGTAATGTTTTTGTAATGACATAAATATCCATTAAATAAAGTTTAGTGACATAGTATACTAATGCTTCTAATAAAACTGGATATTAGTAGCTTTTATGAGTTTTGCTATAATTAATTATAGATTAATCAGACAAAATTAATGTATCTACCCACAACCATAGCTCATTTGTTAAAGGATAAACTCATTATTAGATCCTTAATTGTACGTCTTTTGATTAAATAATCTCTAAACTAAATCTTGTTATTTTTTTGGTCCCTGAACATATAAAAAACATGTCTTTAACTCCTTTCGTTAGAGTGTGTGATTCATGCACCAAAAATAGCAGTTACTTGTTAAAATAAGGTTTAATGTCTTAAAAAACCCCGACCTTTTAGCCCCTTTTCAATCATACCCTGACGTTGAAAATTTGTCAATTTTACCCTATTTTGAATTTTTGTGTTTCAATTGTACCCTGAAAAATTAAATTAACGTCTTTTTCGTTTGGAAATTTGTTTAAAACATTCTCTATGTCTAGCATATATTAATTGTACGTTTTTAAAATTTATTTAAATTTAGTTAAATTAATTAAGAATTTAAGTTAGTGTTAATATGATTATGGGTTTTAGTTAGTTTTTAAAAATAAAGGACTTATTTCTACTTTTTTGAATAAAAAAAAATTTAATTTCATGTTTAAACTTAGTTAATTGAATGATTTCATCATTTAAGTTAAAAAATTAACAAAAATTTAAAAATTGGGGTACAATTGAAAACGGAAAATTCAAAAGTGGGTAAAATTGACAAATTTTCAACGTCGGGGTGGAATTGAAAAAAGAATTAAAGGTGAGGGTTTTTTGAGTGATTAGGCCTTAAAATAATGTCACATAACTAAGGAATTTTTAATGGAAATCCATTGAAGGACTTGAAAACACGTTTTTCTTGAGTTTATGGACCAAAAGAAACAAAATTAATTTAGTTTAAGGACCAATTAATCAAAAGAAGTATAGTTTAAGAACCTAATAATGAGTTAAGCCTTTATTAAATATACTATAATCTTTAATTTTTTTCCAGTTTGATTCATTAATGTTTACCCTTCGACAATATACTCAACTTTTTTTAGGGTTGACGACACACAATGTTTTATAAATTCACATATACAAAATTTATCCTACTTGATATATATAATATCACGCTACATCAGCTGCAAATTAGACAAATATATTTGGCAACAAACATAAAAATACTAGATTATAATGGGATAATATTTAAACATCATGATATTATGAGTATATTAATTCATTTTGTCATTTGTCATTAAAATAAGTTAATAGGTTAAAATATACCTAATCAATTAGAAAGTAGACAATTTATGTTTTCCATTTATTGGTTAAACGTATAACCGACACAAATTACAAAATTACTTGTTCAAGTATATTTTGGAATAAATTTATCATTTTCGCCATAATTTTGGAACAAATTTATCTCAATTTCCATCTATATAAACCCTAAATCCCCTTA
This sequence comes from Mercurialis annua, assembly GCF_937616625.2. Classification (NCBI taxonomy): domain Eukaryota; kingdom Viridiplantae; phylum Streptophyta; class Magnoliopsida; order Malpighiales; family Euphorbiaceae; genus Mercurialis; species Mercurialis annua. The sequence continues at coordinate 32,075,340 of NC_065573.1, read as the reverse complement.
GCCATTTCCACCACTCTCAAGTCAAAGCAAGAAAAGCTCATATCTCAAATCCGATAAGAAATTTAGGTTCTTAATTTTTTGGAGATGGCTTCAAGAACTATAGCTTCAACTGCCTTTCTCCTTGCTCTCAACCTTCTTTTCTTTACTTTAGTGAGCTCTACATATTGCCCACCATCAACACCAAAAGGCCATCCATCAAAACCTATTAAACCATCACCAGTGCCATCATATAAACCAGCTAAATGCCCAAAGGATACCATCAAACTTGGTGTATGCCTTAATTTATTGAACGATTTATTGAGTGTTACAATCGGTACCCCACCAAAGACTCCTTGTTGTAGCCTTCTTGCTGATCTCGTTGATCTTGAAGCTGCTGTTTGCATTTGCACTACCCTCAAAGCTAGTGTTGCAGGTATTAGCTTGAATGTTCCGGTTAATTTGAGCTTGTTGCTTAACTACTGTGGTAAGAAGGTGCCAGAAGGGTTTCAATGCGCTTAAATTAAAGTCATTTTGTTTTTATTTATTTTTATCTTAAGTTCTTTGTTGTGTTTTTGGTGTCGGGGTGTTTTATAGCCTATGGCGTAAACATTCTATCAATAATTCATTATTGTACGATTTATTTATTTTTATCTATTTATGAAGACTTCTCGTCTTCGTCGTGTTGTTTTGTATTCCGCATCACTGTACTCAATTCTTCTTGTTAAATTTGAAATTATAATTTATTAAATACTTCTTTATGCAAGAGTATGTTGGCCCGAAAATGTATGTTATTTTAGCACAATCTAATTTTTATTTGTTGGATTGGTATTATGATTGCTAAATACAAAAATGAATTATCACTTTTGAATTGATAAGTTCAATTGTACTTCTATTTAACCATCCTCTTTTTTTTTTATATATATATAGATTTGAGATTGAAATCTGTTGTATTTCTTTCGAGTTTTTTTTTGATAAATTTCTTTCGAGTTTATTTAATATTATTAATCTAAAACTAATTAGTAACTCGAAGCATTACTGTACTTTTAAGCAGGTCTGATAGCTCAAAAAGAACTTGAAGCTTTTCCCCTATTTACAAATTCAATAATTGTGTTTTTAATTTCAGCAATTTTATCTCAATTTATAAGGGTAACAACAAGTGTGTGTGCCAATTTATTAGGTCAACAAGAGTTCTCTAATTGTTCACTTTTTTTTTTCTGGATCAATAATAATTCTCTAATGAACTACGTGGATTTTAATCTTGTTTCTACATCAGCATAACACCCACATCGTGTGCTAGTCCCGCTCAACAAATTTCAGGAACAAGATGTTAATTTTGTTAGGTAGTTTATTCTGATAACACTTAAACTACCGTTTCTTTTTTTGGCTAAATTTTAATTTTTTGTTTAATTTGGTTATTAAATATTAATATTTTTTTTTAATTTTGAATTTGAATTTTTTCGGCCAAAAATACTTAAATGGCAGCTTGAATCCTTTTTATCTAAAAATTTGTTCATGTATGCATAATTTGACCTAAAATTTTCATATAAGACTGACAAAATTCGGCTATAATAATTAAAATTATTTCAAAATTTTAAATTGAAAAATAATTATAAACAATTATATTAGATAAATGGAAATAAAACAAAATCGAGGGTTTTTTTATTATATAATAATGAAGTTTCTTTTTGAGAGCATTACATGTTTTAGCGCTGGAACATAATGCATGCTGCACAGACACCAAAGTCTCTTCCTGCCCACAAAAATATAAACAATCTCGAGACTTTTTGTCACATGAACGTTAAATTTATGCTAAGTATATATTTCGATTGTTCTATATTTTAAAAACAAAAAATTAGTGATAAATATACATTTTTATGTAACTATTATATGTATATTTTTTAGAAGATTATTAAAAAAAATAACATGATTATTTTTCATTTTGAAATTCAATTTTGAGTGTGGAATTCATTTTATATGAAAACATAAAATGTGCCCGCACGTAATTAATTGGCACCTGCAAGACTTTTTATCATTGGCATAACAAAGTCTTCACCAACTTAATTTTGGAATATCCATTTTGCAAATAATGAATCACAGTTTTAAGTTTTTAAAATGCAATTTGCTCTGCATCTCCATCTATAAAACCCCTTGCCTCAATGCCATTGCTCATCAGCCCCTTCAAACTAATAATTCTTTTATATCTATTTTTTTTAAACCGAACCAAAAATTTCTAAACATGGCTTCAAAAGTTGTAATGTCAGTCACCCTTCTCCTCTTATTTAATCTCCTTTTCTCCACGTTGGTTAGCTCTACATTTTATCCACCATCACCCCCCGAGCCAATTTTGGACCATTCATCATCAGCCACACGAGAGCCAATAGACCATGAATATGACTATTCAAGCTACCCATCATCAGCCACACCAAATCAATTATACTATGCTTCTCATCAATATGCATGGTGTGCCTTTAGTTTGGGATGTTTTTATTACTTAATGTTTAAGCAGTAATTTCTTGATGTACTCTTTTCTTAAATATTTTTGTTGTTTGGGCAATGCAAGGACTTATTGTCTTCTTCTACATCACACTTCAATTTTAAGGCTGTACTTAATTTGAATTGCATTTGGTTCAATTTAATTATGAATTAACAACGGGCTATTGTATCATTTATTTAATCTTTTATTGAATGATTAATTGGAATATTGCATTTAGTTTAGGTTAAAATCGAACGATAATCCAACACGCATTTAAATTAGGAATTACTTATAAAATATCTTACTTTTAAAACTTAATTTCACCGGTATTTGATTTTTTTGACCACTTTATATCTTATATTTTTTAATATAAAAAATATACTTTATTACTTTTCTCGATCGAGACATAAGTTTTTTTTTGAATTCATCGGATCTCATTAAATTGAATATAAAACAGTTACATTTATAAGAAATTCGGGATAATTTGAAAACTAAACCCGATGACCTGACATGGAACAGACAACATGCTGCCTGATTTGCAGATCTTACTTACGAAAATAAAAATAAATTACTAACTGTTTCGCGAATTAAGTGCAATCTTCAATCGCTTTCGTTCAAACTTCTCCAATCACCCGCAAACTCACAACATCCGATTCAATCAGCATTTGGTCATAATTCCTTCTAAAAAAGAGATATCAAACCTTTCACACAATGAAAGGACAACAAACCTTTCAGAAAGAAAGGACAAAATAAAACATTTATAAAAAAGATAAATAATAAAAAATAAATAAAACTAGTATAGCTCATAGACGAATCCATTTTGTTGATGAAAGATCTTCAATCTATCTTCGCTTCTTAATAATTGAATTGCGCTTTATGATAAATTTTAATCCATTAAAAAATAAAAAAGAATTAGCTATTTATTATATTTTATGAAATTAAAATAACATAAATAAATGGATGGCTACCGTCAACAGGAAAATTAAGCTATTGACAGCAGCTACCGAAGAAGAAATAAGAAAAAAGCTCTAGGCGGTTAGGGTTTGTTAGAGAGAAAAGAGATTTCCACATATAAATCAATTTTTCTCTCGATCGAATAGTATTTTTATATAGTATGTTTATGTTGTATTTATGGTGTTCTTTTATGGTTGTTTTTTTTAATAAGGTATGTTCTCGATCGAGACATGAGAAACGCATTATTTTTAAAATTATTTTTCAAAAGTAAATATCGAATGAAATTAGCAAAATATGGATAGAAAATCTAGTAATTAAGTTTCAAAAGTGGATATCCTAGTCAAAACAAGGTGGTTTATAGAAACTTATGAGTTTCTATAGTGACCAAAATAGAAGCAAAATATGAGAATCTTCGCAAATCCTCAATTCTCTTGCTAATGGTTCTCAATCCCTTTGGTGTTGCATGAGGGATTTCACCGATCTCTTCGATCCATGAGAGAAGAATTGCAGTGTCCGTCGTCTTATATGGGTATTAGAGGGGTTTGTGAAACCATCAACTCGGCAGGCTTGGTTGATCTAGGTATGGATGGATACTCTAGGACCTGGGAGGCAGGTCATGATACGGCTAGCTGGATTCAGAAGAGACTTGGTGGAGCTTTCAGGTATGGGAGTTGGTGTCTAAAGTTCCCAAACGCGAAAGTGACAGTGGTTCATTGTGAATGAAGCATATAGAGGTTAATTTAGGTATGTATGAAATACAGTCTGTCGCTAAAGTCCGTCGCTCAAACGATGTTTTCTAATAAATATTTCCTTCGGCAGTAACTACTAGGCAGTATTATGGGCATCGGCAATAGCTATTAGAAAACAAAACTCACAATCTTTATTAATCTCATAATGAATTTACAACCTATAGTCTTCTCTTTATATACTAGAGAAAACTTGGAAGAATCTAGAACCTGAAATTCTATATAACAAACTAACTAACTCAGACTATAACTGCTGCCACATCAGCAGAGGAATAACCAACTTCACAAAACAGCTTCACATATAGAACTCGTGCACCAGCAGCTCCATATGCTCATGACAGCTCATGACAGCTAAGAATGAAAGGAATCCAATGCAGCAATGTAGCTCAGCAGCTCAGAAGGAATCCAATGCTGAAAATGATCTGTAAGAGCCCCCCTCAAGCTGGAGAATACATATCAAGTAAGCCCAGCTTGGATATGGAATGTGAAAAAGAAGCAGGAGGTAGGGATTTAGTAAGACAGTCTGCAAGCTGATTAGCAGAACTAACTGGAAGCAAATGAATCAATCCAGATGCAATCTTTTCTCTAACAATATGACAATCAATGTCAATATGTTTGGATCTTTCATGGAAAACTGGATTATGTGCAAGTTGAATTGCAGACTGATTATCACAGAATAACTGTGCTGACCCAGTTTGAAACTGATGAAGATCCTGAAGCAAATATGTAAGCCACTGCATTTCACAAGTCAAAGTAGCTAAAGCCCTGTATTCTGCTTCTGTACTTGACTTAGAGACAGTGGTTTGCTTTTTTGACTTCCATGATATAAGAGAAGTCCCTATAAAAACACAGTAACCTGATATTGACCTTCTTGTGTCAATGCAGGTTGCCCAGTCAGAATCTGAAAAAGCTTTTAAGCTTAAATCTGACTCTGAGGAGAAAAATAACCCTTTACCAGGTGCTGACTTCAAATATCTAAGCACACGCTGAGCAGCTACCATATGCAGAGAGGTAGGACAATCCAAGAACTGAGACAATTGTTGGACTGCATAGGAAAGATCAGGCCTGGTTACACACAGATACAACAATTTGCCAACCAGTTGTCTATATGCAAAATTATCAGATAAAGGTGTCCCTTCACTTCTGCTCAATCTTTTAGAATTCACCATTGGAGTAGAAACTGGCTTTGCTTCAGAAAACCCCATGTCTGCTAATAAATCAGTAGCATACTTTCTTTGACAAAGTGTGATGCCTTTGTTTGATCTGGCTACCTCAAGACCAAGAAAATACTTAAGGGAACCAAGGTCCTTAATACTGAAAGTTGTGTGCAAGTAGTTTTTAATATGTTCAACTTCTTCCATGTCATTGCTGGCAATGATCAAGTCATCTACATAAACAAGAAGAGCAATAAACTTGTTTCCAGATACCTTGATAAATAAGGAAGAATCTGCTGTTGATGGTTTGAATCCTTGACTAACCAATGCTGAACTGAGTTTTGCATTCCACTGCATGCTAGCCTGCTTCAAGCCATATAAGGATTTCTGCAATTTGCAGACCTTAGAACTGGATTTAGAAATGAAGCCTGGTGGTGGTGTCATGTATACTTCTTCATTTAAATCCCCATGTAGAAAAGCATTATTCACATCTAATTGATGTAAATGCCAATTGTGAACTGCTGCAAGAGCTAACAAGGTTCTCACAGTTGTCATTTTAACAACAGGAGAAAATGTGTCCAGGTAGTCTAAGCCTTCCTGCTGATTATAACCTTTTGCAACCAATCTGGCTTTGCACCTTTCAATACTGCCATCTGATTTAAACTTAGTTTTGTAAACCCACTTACAACCTATAGCTTGTTTTCCCTGTGGAAGATCAGACATAATCCAGGTGTTATTGCTTTCTAAGGCTTTCATTTCTGCTTCCATAACATCTTTCCAACAAGAGTGCTTGACTGCTTCATTGTATGTTTTTGGTTCAGAAATAGAACTTATGTTTAAAACAAAAGTTCTATGATTTTTAGAAAGGTTTTTATAGGTAAGAACAGAAGAAAGGGCATGAGGACTAGTGATGGGTTTAATCAAAAAAGGAGGTAAAGACACTGAGTAATCCTTTAAATGTGTAGGAATTTGAGATGATCTAGTTGATCTTCTCAACTCAGGAAAATCAGAAGGTTGAAAGATAGAAGGAGGTGAGGTAGAAGCATGATTAGTGTTCCAAGGGCTAGAAACTGGACTGGTAGGTATGTTTGGTTCTGAGATAGGTGAATTGGGTTGTGAAGAAGAAGAAAAATGACTCCAGTCCAGGTTCTGTGAAGCAGAGGCAGACAAATCAGCAGAGTCTGATTTATGAATATAAGGATAGTTATGTTCATAAAATAGTACATTTCTAGATACTATGATCTGAGAAGTATCCATGCAATATAAAACATAACCTTTTGTGGAAGCAGGAATGCCTAGAAAAACACACTTGAGAGCCCTTTTGTCAAATTTGCTTCTTGAAGCTTCAGTTGTACTTGCAAAGCACAAGCAACCAAAAACTCTTAAGTGGTTTAGAACAGGCAAAGACTCATGCAGCATCTCATATGGAGTCTTATTTTTTATCACAGGAGATGGAGTTCTGTTGATCAAATATACAGCATGTTGAATGCAGTATTCCCAAAAATGAGTAGGTAAAGAGGATTGAAACTTTAGAGCTCTAGCAACATTTAAAATATGCTGGTGCTTCCTCTCTACTAATCCATTTTGCTCTGGGGTGTATACACAACTTGTTTGATGCTCAATCCCATGTTTGAGATAGAATTCATTCTGCATAAATTCTAGACCATTATCTGTTCTTATGGTCTTGATTCCTTTGCCAAACTGATTCTGAGCATAAGTTACAAAGTTGTTTAGAATGCCTCTTGTTTCTGACTTTTGTTTCATGAGAAAAATCCAGGTGTGTCTAGAGTAATCATCTACAATGGTCAAGAAGTATCTGAAACCATGCATTGAAGATACAGACATAGGTCCCCATATATCAACATGAATTAGATCAAATATTCCCTTAGAAACAGAAGTACTAATAGGAAAAGTCAGTTTTCTCTGTTTTGCATAATGACAAACATCACAAACATGTGTTACAGAATTCATTATTGATGGTTCTATCCTTTTCATCAATCTAAGAATCTTAGAAGACAAATGTCCTAATCTGTAATGCCATAATTCAGCAGAATTATCAACATGGCAAACATTATTCAAACAAGAAGGATTAGTAACAATATTAAATTTCTGACTCTGAACTAACTGATATAACCCCTTTCTTTTTTCAGCTTGTCCAATCATCCTCCATGTATGAAGGTCCTGAATGAAACAGGAGTCACCATGAATAATCAAGCATGTTTTTCCATCATCAGTCAGTTTGCTAGCAGATATAAGATTAAAGTTGAACTGAGGCACATAGAGAACATGATCAAGGATAAGCTCAGAAGATATCTTAACTGATCCTATATGAGTCACTGTTATAAGTTCTCCATTAGGTAACCTAACATGAACACCAGTTACTGCTTTAGATTTGATCAAATAATCAAGATTGCAAGTAATGTGACCAGTTGCTCCTGTATCTAGGATCCATCTGTTCCTATAACAATCATCATTAGACTGACAAGAGCAAATCATACCTTGTGTTTCTTTCTGAGCTTTAAAAGAAGCTGTTAAGGAATTGACATGAGATGCTTCTGGTAAAGTTGATCCAGTCATATGAGGTTGCTGAATCAATGCCATTATCTTCTGGTATTGATCAGGAGTGAAAGGGAAGATTGATCCTGATGCTTCATTTTCATTAAAGCAAGTATTTCCCTGTATTGCAGATTGTTCAGACATTGTTTCCTGCATTTTAGGATCTGCAAACTTTGATTCTGCATAAGCATAGTTAGCTTGAGGAGTAAAATTGTTTTCTCTTTTATATTTTGGTTGATAACCAGGAGGAAATCCATGTTTCCTGTAGCATATATCCACTGTATGTCCTGAGAAACCACAAAATGAACAAAGTTTCATCTTATTGGATTGAAAATTTCCACTTCCAAATCCAGAATTGCCAAATCCAGAATTTTGTTGAAAAGAGTAAATCTCTTCTTGCAAGTCACCTATTCTGTAAATGTCTCCTTGTGAGAATCTATCCCTCAGATCATTCCATATATCCAAAGCACTATCTAAACATGAAATGCTTTCAGCAATTGTAGGAGAAACTGACCTGAAGATCCATGACATCACCATGGTATTGCATCTTTCCCATACATCAAACATCTGATTATCTCTTGTTGGTGCTAAAATCGATCCATCAACAAATTTATACTTGTTTTTGGATAGCAAAGCCATTCTCATCGATCTACTCCACTTGTGATAATTTCCTCCATTTAGAAGAACTGAAACTAAAACCAAAGAGTCACCTGGGTGCAAGAAGAAAGGACTGGACATTGATTCATCTGCTCTGTAGTTTGTGTTTATGTTCGCCATTGATAAGAAGATTGAAGATTATGAGATTAATCCGAGAAAAGAAAAGAAAAATTTGACATAAAAGAGTGTTTGGAAGCTGGGAAAAAATAACTGCTCAAGAAAAGTAAGAAATGCAGAGCATAGGCTCTGATACCATATTAGAAAACAAAACTCACAATCTTTATTAATCTCATAATGAATTTACAACCTATAGTCTTCTCTTTATATACTAGAGAAAACTTGGAAGAATCTAGAACCTGAAATTCTATATAGCAAACTAACTAACTCAGACTATAACTGCTGCCACATCAGCAGAGGAATAACCAACTTCACAAAACAGCTTCACATATAGAACTCGTGCACCAGCAGCTCCATATGCTCATGACAGCTCATGACAGCTAAGAATGAAAGGAATCCAATGCAGCAATGTAGCTCAGCAGCTCAGAAGGAATCCAATGCTGAAAATGATCTGTAAGGATAGCTCTATTCATCCGCCCGGCAGCAACAAATTTCTGGGTAATTATTTGCAGTTTCTGACCGGAGCAGGGAGCATATGGGCCAGTAGGTTGGTTCTTTTATTCCATTTATTTGGAAACTGAAAATTCTTGATCATATCCAATTTTTTATTTGGTTATTGGATAGAGACCGTATTTCTTGCAATACTTCTTTAGTCCGTCAAGATGAGCTTGATCCTTCTAATATTCTTGTTCTTGGTGTGGTGAAGAAGAAACGAGCTCTCATATTATCTTGCATTGTGATTATGCTTGGCTTTTTTTTGAATTGTTTATTTGCTAAATTCTGAATTCTTTGAGTCACTCCTATGACTGTTCATCATTTTTGTCAATTTCTGGACAGAATGTGTTTTTCGAGAATATAAGGAGTTTTGAAAGTTTATTTAGTTTTTCAATGTTTGGGAATTATAGAAAGTTAGAAACAAGATACTAGTTTTCAAGAGAGAGACTATGCGAACTAAGTCTTTAGTTTTCTTAGTTATTAGTAGGGCGGTTCTGTTCTATGCTTCTTATCACTCTCGTTTTCCTTTTTTGAGGTTAGACGTTTTTAGATGTTTGGATTGCTTTGTTAAGTACTCTTGATAGTTCTTTTATACTTTTCTTTTACCTCCAAGTGGTTGTTCTAATAAACAAGCATTTATCCAAAAAATATAGTTCATTGTGTATGAAAGAAGTATTGTAAAATTTAATCAATAAACTATTATATTATATTGTATTGATAAATTATTAGATTTAATTAATATTAACACATTTCATAACATAATTTATTGTATACAAATAAAGTTTTAACCAATCAATAAAATTTATTTTATAATCATATAAATAATATAAGAATACATCTTATTGAACTTTGTATATATTTAAAATAACATTATTTAAATTAAAAAATTTAGTTATGATATTTAAAATATTTTTTAACTATTATATATGGGTTAGAAAATATGAAAAGTTTTTGAAATTTAATTAAATTAATTAAAATTTAAACTTATAAAATTTTATTGTCATGAAATTTGAGGAGTTTTATTTTTGTCTATAAATTTTAAAATTTGAAGATTTTTGATATATTATTAATATTTATAGGCTAGGAAATAAAAGATATTTAAAAATTAAATTAATATAATTTTAAATTTTTTATGCCTATAAATTTAGGAGTTGTAATATCTTAACCATATTTATAAGCTATTAAATATAATTTTTTTAAGTTTAATCGCTATATTTAACTTTACTATATTTATAAACCATAAAATTTAATTTATATTAAAAATATATTTAATTCAAAATAAACTAAAAATTTGGCGAAATCTATAGATCAAAGGCAAAACTCATATACCACTATTTTTTAGGAGGTTCCTATCGCAAACTTGTCTATATTTAGGTCCCTCTAGTTGTCCATTTTCAATTTGTACGTCTTTTATTGAGACCGAAAGAAAAAATTATAAGTAGAGGGAACAAATGAAAATAAAAAAAGGATATAAAATCAAAAACCTAATAAGTAAAAAAATTGAAAGAAAATATTTTTACGGTAGGAATTTTCTAAATATAAGTGACAAAATAAAGAAGCAGTCCTGAGATAGGTTTAGCCTAAATCAAATTATATTAAACTTAAAATTTAGTTTAAATACATATTTATTTATTAAAAAATAAATTTAAAAATTATTAAATCTCACATACGCGACTCATGAGCAGAGACCTAATAATAATAATAATAATAATAATAATAATAATAATAATAATAATAATAATAATATGAAAGCAATATTCCCAAACAAATTGGTTATCCGTGGGGAATATGAACACAAAATTCTTTCAATGAAAAGCTTCTAATCAAAGAACACTTGTTCATTTATAAATACCCCCTCGTTTTACCTTTCAATTTAACCAACCCTAAGGTTCAAGGACTTTTTATTTTTAATTTTTACTTAATCCTTAAGCATTTTTGTTTCTTTACTTGATTATTATATTTTTAAAAGCATTTTTTTACCAAAGACAATTCTATAAAGGGATTATTTTCCAAATACCTGATTTGGGTAAAGTATTTACACCATTTTAATCCATTTTTTTTCTCTTATCCTATGTTAACTAATAAGCTAACTTATTTACAAAAAATACCTACTATATAAAGAAGTCTTATCTCATTTTAGATTAAACTTTTTCATAGTCACTTTTTTTTTCTCTCTTCTCTCTCTTCTCTCTCTTCTTCTTTTTCATTTGATTTTCAGTTTATCTCTTCCGATTATTTTTCCGTTCGTCTTTCCGGCCGTGCTTCCGTTCGTCTACTTTCGATGGATTTCTCGTCGTTTCCGGTCGTTTTTCTGTTCGTCTTTTCCGTTCGCGCTAGTCCGTTCGTCTTTTCCGTTCACGCTATGGATTTCTCGACTCATTTTCAGATATGTGTAATTTTTTAGATTTTTTGTAATGATTTAAATATTTTGTAAATAAATTATTGTAGATATATAATTTTTTGTTTATAAAATTGTTCTATTGTTCATATAATTATTTATTTTGTCTTCTCTTATTCATAAATTTGTTTATTGCTATTGATTTTGTAAAGAAAATGTTGATTTATGGTGCATTTGTAATAATTTTATAATATCTTAACGTTTTAGTGTATTTTTGGTGTATTAATAGTGTATTTCTGCTGTTTTTTAGTATATTTATGGTGCATTTACAGTGTTTCTGGTGTATTTGCAGTGTTTATGGTGTATTTGCAGTGTTTCATGGTTAAACCACAAAAGCACTACAAAATGCCATAAATACACTACTTATACACTATATATACACTAATTTTACACTATATAAACACCATAAAAACACTACCGTTACACTATAAAAAATAAAATAAAAAATTTCAGAAAAAAAAATCAATAAAAAATAAAAATTAACACTATATATACTAATCTTACACTATATAAAAAAACTGTCGGTCGGTTAGGTCGACCGAACCGAAAAACCGAAAACCGAAATTGAAAACCAAAAAAGGTATTTATGAAATTAAAAAAAAAGGTATTTTTCGTAAATGAAAAAAGTCAAAAAAGAAAAGTCAAAACTTGTAATGTAAAGTTATAAATAAAATGCCAAAACATGTAATTTGAGAAATTACCACTTGTATACAATCCTTCAATTTCCTTACTTAGTTTTTATTTTTTAGAAAATAATTTTATTTGGTCTCTCACACTTTTACACTTTTATCAACAAAAAGACCTCATAAAATTGTTTTTGAAAATATAAAAACTACTAAAGGAAACAAAACTCTTAGGAATAAAGTAAAAAAATTGAAATTACAGAGATCTTTTTCGCCGCAAATCGGTGTCTTTAACATTTTAAAAATATCAATTTTATATAACAAATATTCTCTATGTCCTAGTTCAAACATGTAAACCACTTCTTCTCGTTGGTTTTAAGAGTGATCCTAATTCAATTATATATAGCCCAACTTAATATATCTTGTTCCAATTATGTTTACATGTTTGAATCCATAAGGAACATTTGTCATATAAAATTAGATATCAAAATCTGAAATTGTTAATATAATAATTAATGATGGCGATGATTGCTGTTGAGTGAAGAGAAGGCCTTAGCAGAATCTGAAGATTTGTGAAAAGAATTAAACAAAAATTAATATGCACAAATATACAATTAAGGCTTGCCAAAATTTAAGATGTGTCCGCACGTAAATCTGATAGTCCTCGGCAACTTAGTTTTTCAACTTTGTAATGTCATGTTACAGACTATAACCCACATGACTAACAATTTCATAATTTAAAAATGCATTTTGATATCTATCTCCATCTATAAATATATCCTTGCCCTAATTGACATCTCTCATCACCCCTCAAAGCAAATTAAAAGCTTATTGATCAGAAAATAAGAAATCTCATCAATTTTTTTTTTGATATGGATTCAAGAATTATAGCTTATGGGGCACTTCTTTTCTCTCTTAATTTTCTCTTTTTCACTTTGGTTAGCTCTACTTATGCACCTGACTACACTAGTCACCCCACATCAACAACATCGAAGTCAAAAGAATATGCACCTGACAACATTAGCAACCCATCATCGGCAACACCAGAGCAAAAAGACTATGCACCCGAATACCCTAACAAACCATCATCGACAACACCTGAGCCAATAGACTATACACCTGACTATTCTAGCCATCCATCATCTGAAACACCCAAGCCAACAGACTATACACCTGACTATACGAGTAACCCATCATCAACAACTTCAGAATCAGTAAACTACACACCTGATTACACTAGTAAAGCGTCATCAGCAACACCAGAGCCGATAAACTATTCACCCGACTATACTAGCAACCCATCATCAACACCATCAGAGCCGATAAACTACACACCTGACTACTCTAGCCACCCATACATAGAACCTGCTAAATGCCCAAAGGATACCCTTAAATTAGGTGTATGTGTCAACTTATTGAAAAGTTTGTTGGGTATTACACTTGGTACCCCACCACATACTCCTTGCTGTAGTCTTATCGGTGATCTTGTGGATCTTGAAGCTGCTGTTTGCCTTTGCACTACCATTAAAGCTAGTCTTTTGGGCGTTAACTTGACTCTTCCAATTGATCTTAACTTATTGCTCAACTATTGTGGCAAACAAGTGCCAGAAGGATTCCAGTGTGCTTAAACTAATGTCATTTTGAGTGGTTTCTATGTTTTTTATGATGTGTTTATTGATTATGCTTTTAAGTGTTTTTTTTAGAGGTAGGGATTCTTCTTTACATGCAATTTAAAATTGCAAGTTTATTTTCAATTGAATTGTATTTTTTTCCGAATTATATATTAATTTTATTTTTGAATAATTAAATTTCTTTTATTATTTCAATAGGCTAGTTTTTATTTACTCAGTTGATGGACTATGCGAATTTAATCACACATTAAGATATTTTATCCCCTAATTCAAATTGGGGTATTGAACTCTTAAGATTAGTAAACTATCATAAATACTACAACAAACATGAGCATATAATATATTCCCAAATTTTCTTGGGATCCTAATACCAATAATTTCATGATCTGTATCTTTCATTTTTGGAGACTTATAAGAATAAGAACTTCTTTAAGTTAAACGCCACCCATAAAATGACATATACCCTCATCATCGTTACTCATCAACTCTTGAATGCCCCGAGTTTTGAGGTTGTCCGTCCTTAAACGAACCAACGTGGTATTTGCGGCAGCAAGATTGGAAGATGGCGGTAGATGGTATCACGTGATATATTTTATTTTAATATTGGTTTACAAATCTATGTCTCATAATGAGTATGACGATCTTTAATTTATTTAATAAAAATTAAAATTAACTACATTATATCGAATATATTATAAGATAAATTTATTTCTAAATCAAAAAGTTATCGAATTTTTTTTAAATAAGAAGTAATTTTAATTTAAAACTAATTTTATTTCAAGGGAAAAGGGTCATTTATATCCTTAAGGTTTGGTTTTAAGATCAAATAAGCCCTCAACGTACAAAAAGGTTCATATATGCCCCTAACATCTTAGAAAATGAACAATCAGGCCCTCGATTTGGACAACCAGACCCCTAACGTTTCATTTATACGTCAAAATTAGGGGCATGGTTGTCAACATTTTAAGACGTTAGGGGCATATTTGAACCTTTCTGGACGTTGAGGACTTAATTGATCCTGGAGATAAACCATAGGGGTATGAATGACCCTTTTTCCTTATTTCAAATGTAGTATAACAATGATTTATATATAAAGAAAATAAATTGAGTTTGGTTTTGGTGGGTCATTATGTGCGTTGGTTAAGTTAATGGTTTTGTCATGTCCGTTATTCGCTAAATTGGCAATGACGTGACCGACCTGCTAGCAAAAGAAAACAAATTTGGTTCAAAAATTGCTACAAAAGAAACATAACATCCCAAAACCGGCTATATTTGGTAACTTTTTTATGTTTTGGCCATGACCGACCCTGACTAGCAAAGGTTTAGTTCTGAAGCCCTTCACATATGTTATAATTCAAGTTTTAATCCCTTTTTTTTTAAAGTCAAACAATATGGTCTTCCACTTTTCTTTTCGTCTACAATTTAGTCTCTCCATCTATTTTTTGGTACTAGTCAACTTTGTCAAAGGACTTAACTAAAAAAGTACAATTTTAGTTTAGTTATTAAATTTATTTTTAATAAAAATATAAATGAAGTCTATTAGATTATAAAATTTAACGGCTAAGTAAATTCAATTAATTTAATATTTATTTTTCTTACATTTACAATGTTTTAGTTTTTAATTTTTTACTACATTGAGTTTTTAAAACTAGAAAAAAACAAACTAAAAATGTGTTTTTTCAAAAACTTATAACACTAATATATTATTAAAAATTAATTGAAACCATTAACTCAATAAATTTTCATAATAATATGATTTTTATTTGGACATATTAAAAAAATATAAATTTAAAAATTAAATTAAAATTTAATGTTTTTAAGTTAGTCATTTGAGTCAAGTAACTAACACCAAAAATGGATGGGAAGATTTAATCTTTGACGGAAATGAAAGTGGACAACCATATCGTTTAATTTTAAGGCAGAATGGATCAAAGTATGGGTTATGATATATATAAGGGATCTTTGAGTAATTTGTTATAAAAATAAGGGTTAATGTCAAAAAAATCACGAACTTTACACGTTTTCTCATTTTAATCATGCAATTTAAATTTTCTCATTTGCAAGGACTACCACTTTTTCTCAAATTCATGCACGGTGCTGAAATGGAACTCCTTTATTGGTGTAAAATGATTTCCACCTCAGCAAATTACACCAATAGAGCCGTGACAACTCAGCACCGTGCATGAATTTGAGAAAATGTGGTAGTTCCACTACTAAAAATGCTGGCTTTTAGCCACGGATTTTCCGTCGCTAAAAGCACGTTTCCCGACGGATTCCGTCGGCAAAATCCTCGTCGCCAATTTTTTGGCGACAGATTTCTCAAAAATTGCTGACGGGTTTTAGCGACGGATTTAATTCCGTCGCTAATTACCGACGGATTTTAAATCCGTCGCTAATTGAAAAAAATTTAAAAAATTAAATCGTAAAAATAAATTATTATTATTTAATCGGTCACACACCCGTCACCCTCTGTCACCCACCCGTCGCCCAACGCCCTCTGTTACCCATCCGTTGCCTCCATCACCCACTCGCAATTTTTACAAATTTCCCAGTAGGTCACCTGTTGAGCAAAAAGCACAACTTGTAATAATCCGGAAGTCGGAATCGATCCCACGAGGAGTGAATCTAGAGCGATTGATGAGAATGAACTTTAGTTGCGATTCAATTCGTTTAGCGAAACACGAATGGTTGAAGTTCAAGTAAGATTAACACTAAATAGGCACTAAACAACTAACCAATTAAACTAATAATTCAAGCAACTATAATAAGAACGAGTTTAATCAATAAGTAAAAGATGTCTAGGGGTTGAAATCATTCCTAGGTCATGCATACATAGTAATGGATGAATTGGTATCTAGCAAGGGCCGAGTTGTGCCTAGCGCACCGTTCCCGCTCTCTCGAGCCTCTAAGAACGACAAAATCAATCATCAAGTAATCAATTAATGCCTAACTCACTCTCGTGATACTAAACAAAACCAATTACCCAACATCAATTAATCAACAAACTCAAGGTCACCTAAATCCTAATCCACTCTCGTGGTATTACAATCTAGGCTTCTAATTTCAAAGTCTATTCACCTAACCATTTCTCAATGAGTCAAGCAAACACTAAATCATGCATTAGATAGCTAGGCTAACACAAGCATTAGAAACTAGAATTAGAACAAGCGTTAACCAATCAAACATACCATTTAACATAACAAGAAGGAAATCATCTCAACCCCCAAACATGGGGGATTAGTTACACATACCAAGAGTTAAATTAACAAAATGATAAAGGGAAGGCATGGTTAAAGAGTACTTACAATAAGATGAAAAACCCACAAATAAGAGTTGTAATAGAAAATAAAACTTGTTCATTCAATGAAGCTTCAAAGATCTCAACAATGGTGGAAATATAAAAATCTGGAAACTCTATTGAAGAAGAAGACTAAAATTTAGGGATTTCTAAAATTAGGAGAAGATTCAAAAGTACACTAATAGAATAAAGTCTAGGGAAATCTTCTATACCTAAAATAAAGATAAGACTCCTTATATAGTACTTACAAAAGAAGGAAAAAGACAAACATTCATTTACACATGTGTTGGGCCCAAAATAGCAAATTAATAAAGTCTTGTTGCATCTTGAAATAAGATTTCCCCATTCCAGCAAGCCCAGGCTCGAATAGAGCTCCTTGGGCTAAATGAGGAGCCCGATTCGAGCTGCCATTTTCTGCTCCGGATCGCGATCTTCAAACCTTCGTAACTCGGTGTAGAAATGTCCGATTGAGTCGATTCTTGAACCGTTGGAAAGCTTAGGACGTCTACTGTAACTTTCATGAAGATCACGAGTTCATTTGAGGCTTCTAGCTAGTCCAAATTGGTCAATTAGTGCCCAGGGATCATCTTTTCAGATTTGCAAATGAGCTTCCGCGTCGCTTTTGTCGTCTTTTCCAACTTTTTGCACCAAAATGATTCTGCAATGCTCCTAAGTACCTGAAATAGTAAAACACGTAATAAGGCATACGAAATACCATAAAACCGTTATAAAACGTGAATAAAGCATGCGGAAACGACACTAAAGATAGGAGTAAAATACTCCTATCATCACCCATCCTTCCCATTGCTCCCACTCACTGCTCTTTAACTTTTAAGTTCTCCCGCGCGTAGCTCCACCTGAACCAGCTCAGCTTCTAGTTATTAATATATGTATATTTATATTTAAATGTAACTAAAAAATAACAAATACTTCCTCACACATTTTAAGATAATTATTTTTATAATTAATATATTTTAAATAATTATTAATGAATAAATAAATAACAATGTTTTTAATATATTTTATAAATAATTATGTTATATTTAAATAATATTATATTTAATTAAAAAAATAATTATTATTTTTTATTTAATAATTATTTTCCTAAATAACTTTTTGATAAAAAAATTATTTTTACGATTTAATTTTTTTTATTTTTTTAAATTAGCGACGGATTTAAATCCATCGCTAAAATCCGTAGGTAATTAGCGACGGATTGAAATCCGTCGCTAAATTCATCAAAAAATAATTGGCGGGAACACTCCTGCCAATTTAAATGACAATTTAGCGACGGATTAAAATGAGAAAATTTAAAATACGTGATTAAAATGAGAAAACGTGTAAAGTTGGTGAATTTTAATAACATTAACCCTAAAAATAATATGCGATTACTTATTAATTAAAGGCCTAATAGTAAAAAAAACAAACTTTTATGACTTATTGCAATTTTATCTAAACCTTTTAATTTTTGCAATAATATCCAAATTGCATTTTTTTGTTGCAATAATAGCCAAATTGATGGCTAAACTTGTTGTTTTCAATTAAAATATTAGGCTATTTTTCTTTTGATGTATAATAATATAGTAAAGGTCCCCAGAAATGGCAAAAAACTCAAAAAAACTCACATAAAAAGTGCAATTTGGCTATTATTGCAACAAAATGATGCAATTTAGATATTATTGCAAAAATTAAAAAAGTTTTGGATAAAATTGAAACAAGTCGTAAAGGTTTTGATTTTTTTTGCCATTAATCCTTAATTAAAAGTAATACTACAACTCATAGAATGAAAAACAATGACACAAAAGTTAGCTACAAAGCAAGCTCACACGTAGGCTCTGCTAATTCCGGTTCGATTCCGTTCCACAAGACGTTGACGCGTCTAATAATAAAATACAAATTAATATACGTAATTGTAAAAAATAACCACGCCTAGCTCTATGAGACTTCTAGATCGAACATGGCGAATACACAGACATAAATATTCTATTCGATTTCCAAACTTTGAAATTTTCGATTGAGACTGCATCAACCCGAAATACTTGCTCAAATTACTACATCCAATGGAATTAGGAACACTCTTAAAACCAATGAGAAGAAATGGTTTACATGTTTGATTGAACTAGGACATAAGGAATATTTGTCATATGAAATTAGATATCAAAATCTGAAATTGTTAATTTAGTAATTAATGGTGGCCATGATTACTGTTGAGTGAATAGAAGGCCTTAGCAGAATCTGAAAATCTGTGAAAGGAATTAAACAAAAATTAATGTGCACAAATATACGATTAAGGCTTGCCAAAATTTAAGATGTGTCCGCACGTCAATCTTATAGTCCTGGGCAACTAATTTTTTCAACTTTGTAATGTCATGTTACATACTATAACCCCATGACTAACATTTTCATAATTTAAAAAAGCATTTTGATATCAATCTCCATCAATAAATACCCTTGCCCTAATTGACATTTCTCATCGCCCCCTCCTCAAAGCAAATAAAAAGCTTCTTAATTAGAAAAACAAAAAATCTCATCAAATAACTTTTTTGATATGGATTCAAGAATTACAACTTTTGGAGCACTTCTTTTCTCTCTTAATTTTCTCTTTTTCACTTTAGTTAGCTCTACTTATACATCTGACTACACTAGTCAGCCCACATCAACAACACCGGAGGCAAAAGAATATACACCTGACTACACTAGCAATCCATCATCGGCAACACCAGAGCAAAAAGACTATACACCTAACTACCCAAACAAACCATCATCGACAACACCAGAGCCAATAGACTATACACCTGACTATTCTAGCCATCCATCATCTGGAACACCCAAGCCAACAGACTATACACCTGCCTATACTAACCAACCATCATCAACAACTCCAGAATCAGTAAACTATACACCTGATTACACTAGTAAAGGGTCATCAGCAACATCAGAGCCGATAAACTATTCACCGGACTATACTAGCAACCCATCATCAACACCGTCAGAGCCGATGAACTACACACCTGACTACTCCAGCCACCCATACACTGAACTCGCTAAATGTCCAAAGGATACCCTTAAATTAGGTGTATGTGTCAACTTATTGAAAAGTTTGTTGGGTGTTACACTTGGTACCCCACCACATACTCCTTGTTGCAGCCTTATTGGTGATCTTGTGGATCTTGAAGCTGCTATCTGCCTTTGTACTACCATTAAAGCTAGTCTTTTGGGCGTTAACTTGACTCTTCCAATTGATCTTAGCTTATTGCTCAACTATTGTGGCAAACAGGTGCCAGAAGGATTTCAATGTACTTAAACTAATGTCATTCTGAGAGATTTCTATGTTTTACAGAGTGTATTTACTAAGTGGTTTCTATGTTCTTTATAATGTCTTTGTTGATTATGTTTTAAGTGTTTTTTTAGTTGTAAGCATTCTTCTTTACAAGCAATTTAAAATTGCAAGCTTAATTATTTTCAATTGAGTTGTATTTTTTTCGAATCATATATTAATTTTAATTTTAAATAATTAAGCTTCTTTTATAATTTCAATATGCTAGTTTTTATTTACTCAGTTGATGGACTATGCGAATTTAATCACACATTAAGATACTTTATCCCTAAATTTAAACTGGGGTATTGAACTCTTAAGATTAGTGAACTATCTTAAATTCTATGATAAACATGAGCATATAACAAATGCCCAAATTTCCTTGGGATCCCAATTTCTATAATTTCTTGATTTATATCTTTTATTTTTGGAAACTTACCATAAAATGTCAATACCCTCATTACTTGTCAGCTCTTGAATGTCCCAAGTGCTTATTTGAGGTTGTTTGTGCTTAAACAAACCCACGATGTATATGCGGCAACGGGAGTGGATTTGTGTTCCTCCTTCCATGTGAAGGAGGAGCAGATCGTTCCTCCTTCACATGGAAGGAGAAGCAATCGCTCCTCCTTTCATGTGAAGGAGGGGCACAAATATGCTCTTCCTTTATGTGAAGGAGCAGATTTATACTCCTCCAGAAAATAATAATAAATGAAATTAGGTTTTTTGTAAAAAAATATGTAGTGATGTATATATTGGAAGAGTACAGTGGTTTGCCGGACGTATTTTTTAAATTATTTAGTTTTTTAATAAAAAAAATTAAATATAATTAATTTTTTAGATTTTTTTTAACATTTTTAAAGTTGAGGGAGTTATTTGTATCTTTTCAAACAAAAAAAGATGATATAATCTTTCTATTTAATTATTTTTAATGTTTTCATCATTTAATAAATTAAATTATCAAAAAAAATAAAATTTTGGGTACAGTTGAAAACGAAAAATCATAAAAGGAATACAAACGAAAAATCATAAACAAAAAAATGTTTCGAGGTGGAGGTTTTTTAAGTAATTAGGCCTTTATTTAAATATTTGTTTGCAAATCTATTTTTGATAATGAGTATGACGGTCTTTAATTTATCTAATAATATTTAAAATTAACTACATTTATAATTCACATATGTTATAATTCACGCTTTGATCCCTCTTAATTATTTGAAAGTCAAATAATATGGTCGTTCATTTTTATTTCCGTGAACGATTTAATCTCTCCATTCATTTTTTTGTATTAGTCAACATAGTCAAAAGACATAACTAAAAAATCAGTTTGGTCATTACATTTATTTGTAATATAAATATAAATAAAATTTATTAGTTTATGAAATTTAACAGCTTAAAAAATTCAATTAATTTAATATTTATTTTTCTTACTTTTATGATTTTTTAGTTTTAAATTTTTTACTACACTGAGTTTTTAAAACTAAAAAAATCAAACTAAAAAAATGTTTTTTCAAAAAATTAAAACAGTAATATATATTAAAAATTAATTGAAACCATTAACTCAATAAATTTAGTAATAATATAATTTTTGTTTGGACATATTTAAAATAAAAATTTAAGAATTAAGTGGAAATTTTTTTTTTTTAAATTAGTCATTTGATTCAAGTGACTAACACCAAAAGTGGACGAAGGAATTTAATCTTTGACGGAAATGAAAGTGGAGTACCACATCGATCATTATTTGAACAACATTGATCTTGTCTTCTCTTATTTTTATTGTTATTTTGTGTCTTGTGTTTTTTATTGCTGTTTCTTGTATCTTCTTATATGAAGTTTATATTTTCTAATAATATTAATAATTAATGTCATAAAAATTCATCAACTTTACATGTTTTTTCATTTTAATTACGCAATTTAAATTTTCTCATTTTCATACATGAATTATCACTTTTTCTCAAATTCATGCATGATGTTGAGATGTCACAGCTCAATTGGTGTAATTTGCTGAGGTGAAGGTCATTTTACACCAATAAACGAGTGTCAACTCAGCACTGTGCATGAATTTGGAAAAAAGTGGTAGTCCGTGCATGAAAATAAAAAAATTTAAATTGCGTGATTAAAATGAGAAAACGTGTAAAATTCATGATTTTTTTTTGACATTAATCCTAATAATAATATGGAAATAATGTTGCCGATCGAATTAGTTATCTAAGGGGAAAATAAATACAAAACTCTTTCATTGAAGAGCCTATAATCAGTGGCGCCCATGCTTAATTTCTAATTCATCTTTAATTTTTCGGCTATCAAAATTAACCTCCATTTAACCTTAAATTTTATATAAATTTATCTATATTTTTTAATTTTAAATGTATTTTAAAAATAATTTAAGTCCCAACCAGGGTTGAAGCCCACCCTAGTTTAATTAAGGATGGTTCCGGCACCGCCTATAATAAAACGATGTTTTATCATTCAAAACTATCACATTTTTGAATTTTTTTATTATTTATGGCTAATTCAAAATTGTCAATTTGGCTTAATTTTGATAAATACATTTTAATTGTGGTCAATTAATTAAAAAAATAAAGAAGGCTAAATATGCTCGATTTTTATTATTTATAGTGAAACTTTATAATTATGCCAATTGCAGTCTAATTTTATTGGTTTACTTGGTCAATTTATAAACATAGAAATTACTTTAATTTTTGATTTTCATGAATTTACAAAATAAAAACAAAAAGAATAATTTGTAATGTATTTATAGTAATTCAAAGTTTTCTTTTATTTATTTTAAAAAAAAAAATTAAAAGAAAAACCAATAAACATAATCTGTTTTGTTCATATTCTGTTTAAATAATACAGATTTAAATATATTTTGATTTGATTATAAAACTTTCAAAAAAAATATTTGAGACTGAATTAGCACGAAATACTTGCTCAAATTACTATCCAATTGAGGGTTGCCAAAATTTAAGATGTGTCCGCACGTAAATTTTATTCCGCGGCAACTAATATTTCAACTTTGTAATGTCATGTTATATCATAACCCACATGACTCGCATTTTCATAATTTAAAAATGCAATCTCCATCTATTAAAACCCTTACCCTAATTAACATTTCTCATCAACTCTAAAATCTAATAAAAGCTTATTACTTAGAAGAATACAAGATCCCATCAAAGAATTTTTGATATGGATTCAAGAGTTGTAGCCTCTCGAGCAATTTTTTTCTCTCTTTATCTTCTCTTCTTCACTTTGGTTAGCTCTACCTATGCACCTGACTACTCTAGCCACCCCAAATCAACAACACCAGAATCAAAAGAATATGCGCCTGACTACTCTAGTAATCCATCATCAGCGACACCAGAGCAAAAAAACTATATACCTGACTACCCTAGCAAACCATCAACGGCAACACCAGAACCAATAGACTATGCACCAGATTATTCTAGCCATCCATCATCCGAGACACCAAAGCCAACCGACTATACACCTGATTATACTAGCCACCCATCATCAACAATTCCAGAATCAGTAAACTATGCACCTGATTATACTAGCACAACGTCATCAGCAACACCAAAGCCGATAAAATATTCGCCTGATTATACTAGCAACCCATCATCAACATCGTCAGAGATGGTAAACTACACACCCGACTATACTAGCAACCCCTCATCAACACCGTCAGAGAAGATGAACTACACACCTGACCATTCCGACCACTCATACACTGAACCTATTAAATGCCCAAGGGATACCCTTAAATTAGGCGTATGTGTAAATTTATTGAAAAGTTTGTTGGGTGTTACAGTTGGCACCCCACCACATACTCCTTGTTGTAGTCTTATCGGCGGTCTTGTTGATCTTGAAGCTGCCGTCTGCATTTGCACTAGCATTAAAGCTAGTCTTTTGGGTGTTAACTTGACACTTCCAATTGATCTTAGCTTATTGCTCAACTACTGTGGCAAACAGGTGCCACAAGGATTTCAATGTGCATAAACTAATGTCATTCTGAGAGATTTCTATTTTTTGCAGAGTGTATTTACTGATTATGCTTTAAGTAATTTTTTTTCAGTGGTGGACATTCTTCTTTCACATGCAATTTAAAATTGCAAGTTTATTTTCAATTGAATTGTATTTTTTAATTATTAATTGATATTATTTTGAATAATTATTTTTGTTTTATAATTTCAGTTTGATTGTTTTTATTTACTTTGGCTGATGGACTATGAAAGTTTAATCAGACGTTAAGATATTTTATCCCTTAATTCAAATTGGAGTATTAAAATTTTAAGACTGCAAAACTATCTTAAATACTAGGCCAATAATCACCCATGCACCCTAGACTTTAACAAACCTATTAGTAAACCCTCCAACCTTCGAAAACGATCAGTAAACCCCCAAATTTTTGTGGCGCGCTCATTCACGATATTTATGGACGAAATTACCCCTATAAAAAAATTTGGCCGCTCGCGGCGCAAAACAAAAATTGACCGCGCCACGTCATTATAATTTTATAAATCCAAAAATATTTAGAAAATCCACAACACCCTTAATTTAACCAAACTAAAATCAAACCAAATTTAATCTAATCAAACAACCCACCTAACAACACTAAATCCAATCAAACCATCCGGTCAACCACCATCTCCCGCCTCCGTCTGCCGCCGGTCGTCATCTCCGACGACCCTTTGTTCTTCAAGAATAGAATATGTTCTCAAGAACAGATCTCGTCTTCTCAGTTCGTTTGAGAAGACGACGATCGTCTTCTCAAATGGATACGAGAAGACTCGTCTTCTCGGATGAAGATCTGAGGAGACGAGATCGTCTTTGTCTTCTCAGGTGAGATTCAGCTGAGAAACTTATCGGAGGTGGTGGATGGACTGACGGCGGTTGGATGGATGGTTTGATTAAATTTTGTGTGTTAGGTTTTGGTTTGGTTGAATTGTGTGTGGTTGAGTTTTAGTTTGATTGTATTATTTCAGGGTGTTTTGGATCTTTCAGTTTTTTTTGAATTTTTTGTGACAAATCAGATGACGTGGCGTTGTCAGCCGCCAATTTTTTTAAAGATATTTTTGTTACAAGTACTGTGAATGATGCTTCCGTAAAAATTGGGAGGTTTACTGACCGTTTTTGAAGATTGAAGAGTTTACTGATAGGTTTGTTAAAAGTTAAGGTCAACGGGTGATTATTAGTCTAAATACTACAACAAACATGAGTTCAATTTTCATATTTTGAAAATTGATTTTGCTTTAAAACGCTATACCTTTATCATCATTGCTCCAGAAGAGTGGAAGCTTCATAATCTTCTATAAGGGAGTCAACTGTTGAGGAGAAAGGAAAAAAAGGTTTTCTCTTATATATTAAAGAAGAAATACAGAGGACTATATATAGTCTGTACATGAAGCTAAAAAGGAAACTAATCACACTAATTTAGGCTAAATTCTTTACAATCAAATAAATCTAACTTGGTAACTAAATATTTTATGATTCCTATAATTGCTCTTCAATAACTCACGTCAACACTCCCCCTCAAGTTGGTGCGTAGATGTCATCAATACCCAACTTGTGAAGTGAGTTGTAAAATATTTTTCCACAGACAGCTTTTGTAAGTATATCAGCTAGCTGATCTTCTGACTTCACAAAGGGAAACTGAATTATCTTATCTTCGAGCTTCTGCTTGATGAAATGTCGATCCACTTCAACATGTTTGGTGCGGTCATGCTGAATTGGGTTGTGTGCGATTGCTATGGCTGCCTTATTATCACAAAACAAGTTCATTGTATCCTGAGATGAGCACCCAATTTCCTCCAATAGCCTTTTTAACCAAAGTAGTTCACATAATCCTTTAGCCATGCCTCTAAACTCAGCCTCCGCACTAGATAAAGCGACTACCTTTTGTTTTTTACTTCTCCAAGTGACCAAATTGCCTCCTACAAATGTGAAGTAGCCCGATGTAGATTTTCTGTCAGTAACATTGCCTGCCCAATCTGCATCTGTATAAGCATTGATGAGCAAATGTTGATTTTTTGTGAACATCAGTCCTCTTCCTGGAGAGGATTTCAAGTACCGCAAAATACGAACCACGGCATTCATATGGTCTTCACTAGGACAATGCATAAATTGACTCACCAAACTCACAGCATACGCAATATCAGGTCGTGTGTGAGATAAATAGATTAGTTTTCCCACAAGACGTTGATACCTTTCTTTATTGGTAGGAGTCTGATTAGGGAAGTCTCCCAAGCCATGGTTTTGAACAACCGGTGTATCAGCAGGTTTACAATCAAGCATTCCTGTTTCAGACAACAAGTCAAGCACATACTTCCTTTGAGATAGAAATATACCTCGTTTTGATCTAGCTACTTCAATCCCCAAGAAATACTTCAACCCACCAAGATTTTTCATCTCAAATTCAGCTGCTAAACGTTCTTGTAATTTAGAGATTTCTTCCTCGTCATTCCCTGTAATGATCATATCGTCAACATAGATTATTAAAGCTGTTACCTTCCCTTGTTGGTGTTTCAAGAAGAGGGTGTGATCTGAATTACTTTGCTTGAAACCGTGCCTTCTCATGGCGAGGCTAAAGCGCCCAAACCATGCTCTAGGAGACTGCTTTAATCCATATAACGCTTTTTGTAATTTGCAAACTACCTTCCCTTGTATTACAGGAACCAGACCAGGTGGAATGTCCATGTACACCTCTTCCTCAAGATTCCCATGGAGAAAGGCATTTTTCACGTCAAATTGGTGCAACGGCCAATCCAGATTTGCAGCGATAGAAATTATTACTCTCACGGTATTTAATTTTGCTACTGGTGAGAAAGTTTCTTGATAATCAATCCCATGTGTTTGAGTATATCCCTTCGCAACGAGCCTTGCTTTATACCTTTCCACCGACCCATCTGCATAGTGTTTGACAGAAAACACCCATCTACATCCCACTGTTCTTTTTCCTTCCGGCAATGGCATAAGTGTCCAGGTATCATTTTTTTGTAACGCTTTCATCTCTTCATCTATTGCTTGGGTCCATTTGGGATTTTTCATGGCTTCACTTACCGTATTAGGAACATCATCTGTAGATAATTTATGAACAAATGCCTTAAGCGGTTCAGACAGCTTTTTAGTAGAAATATGGTTGGCAATCGGATATTTTGACTTGCTTGTTCCATGATCAGGTGAATAGCGATTTGGTGGTTGCCCGCGATTGTGCCTGAAAGGTAGTTTGTAGTCAACAGATATAATTTGAGAAGAGTTTAGAACTTGTACCTCGGGAATATTCTCAGAAGATTGGTCTAATCGTGGAACTTGTACCTCGGGAATATTCTCAGAAGATTGGTCTAATCGTGGTACTATCAGGTCATGGAGGGGCTGTTCATTTTCAGTTTCTATGTTTTCTTCATTTTGCCATGTTCTTGCTGGTTGTTGTTCAGTTTCTGCTTCGGTATGCTCTTCTTCGACTTCGACCTGTTCGACATTTGTTCCTCTTTGATCTATCAAAACTGTCAGCTCTTTTGGCTGCTCCTCCACCAGTTTATCATTTGAAGTTTCAAAGCCTGACCAATTTTCCCAATTCTGCTCTTCATTAATCATCTCCCCCTGAAGAGAGGAGTGGAACGATTGATAAGTGAAGAAGTTCTCTGATTCAATAAAGGTGACATCCATGGTGGTATAAAGACGCCTTGTAGCTGGATCGTAGCAGCGATATCCTTTCTTGTGAGCTGCATACCCAAGGAAAATACAACGGACGGCGCATGGATCCAGCTTTGATCTTTGATTTTTATGTAAATAAACAAATGCAACACAACCAAATGTTTTTGGAGGAAGCATGAGAACTGATGGCAGTTTAACATGTTGTGCGAGAACTTGAAGAGGAGTTTTATAATTCAGAACTCGTGATGGCAGCCGATTCATCAAGTATACAGCAGTCGTCACTGCATCTGTCCAAAAACGTTTAGGTACATGAGCAGCTGTTAGGAGAGCTCTAGTGATCTCCAAGATGTGTCTGTTTTTGCGCTCTGCAACACCGTTCTGCTGCGGTGTTTGTGAACAGGATGCCTCATGATGTAAACCATGTTCCTGAAAATATCTATGAAATTGTGCATTATCATATTCCCCACCATTATCAGATCGAAGAATCTGAAGCTTAGCAAAAAATTGTGTTCGAATCATACAATGAAAAGATTTAAATATTTCAAAAACTTCATGTTTATTTTTCAACAAATAAAGCCAAGTCATTCGTGTACAATCGTCAATAAAGGTTACGAACCAGCGAACACCAGAAGAAATTGTAACAGGAGCAGGGCCCCACACATCAGTATGAATTATTAAAAAAAAGAGGTATCACATTTATTCAAACTGATTGGATAAGGTACTCGATGACTCTTAGCTTGAATACAGGCTTCACATTTAAAATCTGACTCATGAAAGTTGGTAAATAAATCTGGAAATAAACACTTCAAATATCGAAATGATGGGTGCCCTAATCGATTATGCCACAACCAAATCTGTCTTTCCTTAACTCCAGCGGAATGAATATTATTTGCTCTACCATAGCTGAAATCGTCCATATAATACAACCCTTCCCTTTTAGTACCACGACCAATAATCCTCTTGGTGAGAATATCCTGAAATAGACAAAATGTAGGATACATTAGAGCACAACAATTCAATTCCTCAGTCACTTGTCCTATAGATAACAATTTACTAGAGAGCGATGGAACTAGTAAAGTATTGTGTAATAAAAAGGAAGGAGAAAGCGAAACTATTCCAGCCCCCGTCACTGGATATGTTACACCATTAGCATTGACAATGCATCTTCGCTTCGGTTTGGTGGCTTTAGAGAAATCACAAGGATCAAATGTCATATGGTCTGTTGCCCCGGAGTCAATGATCCAGCCATCATGCTTCCCAGTTTTAGAGCAAGAATAAACTTGACCTTGGTTACCTGAGTCATTTTGAGCAGTTTGGTCACTTATGGAGGTAGAGGATTCTTGTTCTGGCACAAGAGATAATTGAGGCTCTACACTCATAAGAGCTGCGCGACCATGATTATCTCCTCCACTCGCTTCTCGTTTTTTCTTTGCCTTGAGTTCTTGCCACCACTCTGGATAACCATGTAGTTTAAAGCATATTTCTTTAGTGTGTCTCATATTCCCACAATGTGTGCACCCTCCTCCTCCTCCTTCTCCTTGTGGTTTTGTGATTGGCTTTCCATTTGATGGCGTTCGAAAAGAAAATTGGTGTTGGAGTTTTTGTCCTCCCCTTGTGATCATAGCACCACCAGATAAAGTATCTTCATTTGTCATCATTACGGATTGCCTCAAATCCTCTCTCCGAACTTGTGCATAGGCTTGCTCCACCGTTGGGAAAGGTTTTGTTTGGAGCACATCAGCTCGGATCTTGTCAAGTCTATCATCAAGTCCATCTAGGAAGGTATAAACTCTATCCTCCTGCAAAATAGAGTTATATTTTTCTATATCAGTATCACAAATCATAGGATTTGGTCGACGAAAATCAATTTCTCTCCACAATCCTTGCAAGTTGTTGTAGTATGTTTCGATAGATCCTCCTCCTTGTTTGATTCTGATTACTCTTCTTTTGAGTTCATATACTTGTGATGTATCAGTTCCATCAAAGTATGTTGTAGCAATGTTATCCCAAACAGCTTTAGCAGTTGAGAATCTGATAAAGTTACTGACTAACTTTGGATCCATAGAGTTGATGAGCCATCCCTTCACCACAGCGTTTTCGGTTCTCCATTTTCTGAATGCCATATCTGTTTGTAGAGGCTCCGAAAGTTCTCCATTTATATATCCCAACTTGTCTTTGCCTGAGATATACATCTCAACAATTTGGGACCATAATGCATAATTGGTGCCATCTAACTTGATTCCAATATGTGTAGTAGGTTCATGAGTTGAGATTTGGTTTTGTGTTTGGTTCTGGTTTAGTATGTGTGTCATTTTTGTGGTAAGATCTGTGAGAATTGTATTCTCCTCTTTATGTGTTTTCATTCCAATGGAAGGTGTTTCCATTTTTCTTTTTATTTTTGAAGAAAGAAATTCTATGGTCCTAGAATCTCTGCTTTGATACCATGTTGAGGAGAAAGGAAAAGAAGGTTTTCTCTTATATATTAAAGAAGAAATACAGAGGACTATATATAGTCTGTACATGAAGCTAAAAAGGAAACTAATCACACTAATTTAGGCTAAATTCTTTACAATCAAATAAATCTAACTTGGTAACTAAATATTTTATGATTCCTATAATTGCTCTTCAATAACTCACGTCAACATCAACTTCATTTGCAGCGATTTGAAAAAGGAATTAGCTTACATTTCTTATAAAAGAAGATTTAATTCTTAATTTATTATGTTAATGTATTGTTTGATCAACCGTTAAAGAATATACATATCGATTTACGCAGAATAGTTTTTCACTCAAATGTATGTATTGATAGAAGTATAATGAACAAAGGGTCAACCCGGCTTTCGAATTTGTGTTTCGAGATAAAATAAATAATTTTTAATTTTTTAATTAATTATATTTTAAACTTGATAAAAAGTCATTTTTAACCTTTTCAATCAATTATATCCTGAAATCTCTTAATTTGGATCAAATATCCTCTAATCAGTATACTTTAAATGCGGACTTATTTGATTTTAAAAGTTTTAGAGACTTAATTGACTAAAGTGATTTATATTTGACTGTGAAACACAAATTTAAAAATGTAATTGGCTAAAAAGATTAATAATGATCTATTTGACCGCGAAACACAAGTTCAAGTGACGGATTGATTTTTTGTTCGAAGTATGATTGTTGTATACTTGAATTTTATTATACAACTTTTCAATTATACTTGTTTTGATTTTCTTTAAACTAATTGCTATATTGTGATATTAATTTTAAAAAAGAATACTACTGAAGAATGTCACTATTCACAATCTAATAGATAGAAAATGTGTAGATTATTCTAATAAAAATTGAGGTGGTGATTTTTGAAGTGATTTTTTGTTATAATGATAAATTGGATAAGGGAATTCATTCTTTCAACAAAAAAGAATGGATCTTAAAAAAAGAAAAAAAAGTTGTTGCTAAGGCATATGATTCTCTTCTTATCGCTATGAAAACTATCTCCAATTAATGGACAAAGTTATCAATTGTTGCTAAGGCACTCTCCAAAGATGAAACAACATTTATAGGTTATTAAAACCATTCTTCTCAACAACAAAAAAATCATTTTTTTATAAATAATTTTTTTTTCATGGCTTGATGGAATAATTTAAATTAAAACTACTAAAATCTCTGCAAGTGACCAAGATTCTTAATTACTTTGCTCTTTCATTGCCTCTTGTTGATTGGGAAGTCATGTTTGTACACTTCAATAACTCTTGAGGAAAGCCAGGACTACACCACAAGAAACTTATATATATATATATTTACATTTTTTAGAAAAAAATAATTTTTTTTAACTTTGTGAAAATCTATCTAAAATTTTCAAAACAAACTTTACTTATCTCAGTTTGACATATTCGCTAAAAATCTATCATATTTTTCAAAATCAATTTAATTGTGTTTAGGTGACAAGTCAAGTTAGCATAAAATATAAAATTATAATCTATTTGAATCACATGACATCTCAATAGATAACCGTTTTTTTTTAAAGTTGCACATTTATTTAACATGTAAGCATAATTAATCAATCTTGTAAATTAGATAGATTTTCAGCAAATTGACCAAATTGATATAAATTTTAACTTATGAAAGATTTGGATAGATTTTAAAAAGAATAAAAAATATATGATTTTTTTTTTTGCAACACTAACCTTATATATCAATACGAGTATAAAATTACGGATGGAGAGAAGAATAGACACATTTATGTGAATATATTTTTTACTTAATAATATATAATTAATAATTTAAAATCTACTAAGATTACTATTAGAATTAGAGTACTAACTAAAATAAACTATGTCAAGATTATTGTTTAAGATACTAATTAAAATACACTATTTTAAAATATTTAATAATTATTATATTAATAATTATTTAATAATTTAGAATTTTAATCAGGATAAACTATTTCTAATAAATTATTAAATTAATTATTATTTGATATTGTCTATTTTTATTGTCTATAAATAAGATAATAACTACTCCTAATTAACTAGCATTTTAATAATTATTTGATACTCTATTCTTATATACAATTAATAATTATTCAATAAACATAAATATAATTTTCCTAATTCATAATAAATATAATTATTTGACAAGTCACACTATCGACAGAGGCGGATATAGAAATATCGTATGGTGGGGTCCTTTTTTAACTAAAAATTAAATTTTATAATTATATATATAGGTTTTTAGTGAAATAATACAAATAATAAAATATTTTTTTATTATTATTCTCGACGGATTTTCATTTTATAAAAATATTTGATAACTACTCAATATTCATGCTATTAAACATAGTATTTGCAATATACGCTATTAAATAATATTTTCCGCCGCTCATTACTCATTTTACTTCTGAAATTATTCTTTATCGCTCTTGTTGCATATATGAATTTGTTCAAATATCGAGTTAGATTGTTAAAAAAAATAAAGAAGTATTAGATTTGTTTGCGAATAAATCTTCTACTTTTCATATCTAAACATAATTTATTGAAAAGAGTATATATGTAAGATTAAATTATTAAATAAAACTAGACTAACATAATTCGTTGCTAAAAGCCGTCGCTAAAAAAAATTAGCAAGTAGAAGATTATTTGACGAAATTAGCGATGGATTTTATCCGTCGCTAAAACACAGTTTTCTAGTTGAATTTGAATTTAATAGTGATTAATAAATAACGAATACAAAAATAGATATATATTTGTACTCTATATTTATATTTTTTATATAAATAAAAATATAAAACAAACTCGTAATAATACATATAAACATTTTGACCGACAGTGTTTATTTACTTTTAACGTAAAATTTATAATTTTTGGTTTAAGACATGCAATAATTTAAGATTAAAAATATTTTTGCTAGTATTTAAATATAAAAAGTCTATCAAATCATATAATGCATAAATGAATTAGATAATAAATTTATTATTTTATAAGCTAAATATAATAAAAAGAATTTATAAACTTATCTAACTAATTTTTTTGGAGTAATAATTAATGGGTTTATTATATTAGTAGGTTTTTAATGTGTTTATAATATAGGTAATTTATTTTTTCTCAAAAAAAGCGGGGTCCTTATGTACTTACATCCGTCACTGACTACTGAGATACGTGTAAAATACATAAAGTGACACTACATTAGCTAAATATATTCAATAAGTCAGTGTGAGCGTATACTTGATGTTTAAGTCGTCTCCAAGTACATTTTCAGTTGTGGGTTCAAACCGGCTTCTACAACTAACACCTAATAATTGAGGTTTTAGCAATCGGAACTTTAATGATGTGTAAAAAAAAAAGGAAAACTCAGTTACCAATGTTTTTTTATTGGGTAAAATATGCGTATATAAATTACCAAGTACACTAAATTTCCAACTTTCTATAACTAACTATTTTGCTGCATAAATGCTATTTTTGAGCCTATAAATTAATAAAGTAAAGAAAACCAAAGTAGAGATGGAATATAAGAATAACGCCAGCCTATAACTGTCGAAAAGTGAGATTAGCAATAACAAGTAAGCTAGTGTTCTACATTTTCTTTAGTAATTAAATATTAACTAATCTGTATTAGTATAATTTAATTTTTAATCCCTTTCTTTGTCTTGTGAATAGTCGAATAAAGCAACAAAGTGATAGTGGAACAATTCTTCTTCTATAATCTGCTATTAGTTTAATTACTTTAATTAAAATATAAACATATATATATTTAGATTGCAAATCTTAAATTTACATATACTAACTTGTGCATCAATCTTCTTGAAGAAAAATACTGTTAATCATTGTAGTTTAATGAAATCAAGGATATATTCGAAGTTTAGTAATACAAAACTTATTTCTAGAATTTGGAAGGTTGGAGTGTGAGAACTAGTGATGGAGTTATGACATAAAAAGAGAGATGACATATGAATAGGGTCCCCTACATTTATAACATCCACATGCAATTCGCTTTCAAAACATTACGAACTCCATTTTGAAGAAGTCTCTTCTCCAAATTCTATCATCTTTTACATTTCTAGAAATAACTGCAATTACCTAACCCCTTCATATATTTTTTTCAATATTCTCTTCTTCACTACTACTATTAGGGTTAAAAATATTTTTCGGGCACCGACTTATAAACCTTTTACACTTCGGTAAGCAACATTTCATTTGTTATATTTAGATTAACTAACTATTACTATTCTTACGACGGAAAGTTACATCATATTTCTGGTGTACATGGCAATTTAAAATTGTTCGATACCCCAAATTTTTCATGTAAGAACGCCACCTAAGTAAAACTATAGAAAAAAAACGACATGCAGAAGATCGTACTATTGAAAAAAATGATATACAGAGAACCATATATACAATAAAAAAAGCGACACATGGAGGATCATATATTATCACGAAGAATCATATCATTGAATTTTCTTTATCACGTAAGCAATACTTAGTTTGAAATGAATAAATAACTTTTTCTTGTAATGAAAATAAGAGTTTAGCTACCGAATAAAATAAAAAAAAGGTCTATAGTTCAGTAATCGTAAAATATTTTAATCAGCTACTATTACTTACTATAGACATGAATGAACCTATATATAGTGTATGATAGATATTTTATAAATTTAATATGTAAATAATATCATCAAAACAAATTTAATAATATATTTTTGCCACCTCTAAATGTTTTACTTTTTCCATCTTAACTTTTTTTTTCCAATTTTTATAATAATATATTATCACTTTATACTTCCTGAGTCTGCAATGGCCATAGCCAACTAGAATATATGCTCATGCATCTCTTATTACGTGTAATTCCTTAGGAACCAATCATCACCTCAAAAAACCTCCATATTATTTCACTTCTCTCTCTAGAAATAATACAATGCATCAAATGAAATCTTTACTCTTCTTTCTTTTTGTTGTTGCTTCATGTTGTGCTGTTAGCATCGACCAGATAAAGTGTGGATCATGTCCTTGTGTCAACCCTTGTGCCCAGCTGCCTCCTCCTCCACCGCCGCCGCCGCCGAAGACGACATATTGCTCTCCTGTGGCGCCACCACCTCCCAGGTTTATTTATGTGACTGGTGTCCCTGGAAATGGAAATTTGTATGTAACTGATGAGAATTGGAACTATTTTAGTGGTGCTTCTACCCGTTATTCTGTTACAGTATGGCTGGTTGGTTTCGGTTTTGCAATTCTACACTTGATTATGATCATATGGTGATTTAATTTTATATGGAAATGGTTATTAAGGTTTTTATTTAGTAAATTATTCTTCATTGCTTAATTAGGTCATGATATTGTATTTAGTATTAATAAGAAAGGCCAATTCTCTTGTTCAAAGTATGATAAGCAATTTATGTCAAAAAAAAAGTATATATGCTTAGCCAAGTGGAATATTTTCCTCGTTGATGTATTAATCTAAACTAATAATTGTTGTATATTATGATAATTTTATCAATGTGATTGAATGAAAAAAAAAATTATTTAGATGTCACTAATTGTTGTACTCATTAGTCATCATAAATGAAAAACGTCAATATTTATTTTAAAATATAGTTGGGAGTTGTTTAACATTTTACTATTTTTGTACTATAATCATCACATTTTTTCTAAGATAGGTACACTAATAATTATACTTCTTAATACGTGTGCTACAATATTTAATGACAATTAAAAAGAATAGAACAGGAGTAAAATAACACTATAAAACAATTTAATTATTTTTTTATTTTATGTGTTGAAATCTTAAACGAGTACTGTTTTGGCATTGCGAGGGTACGTAATTAATTTAGGCATCAATTAGGACTATTATTCTATTGCTTTTAAGAAGATATTTTAAAAATGTATTATTCCTTTGCATAATTTATTGAGTTTATATTAACGTTAAAAAATTACAGAGAAAATGGAAAGAATCCGGGATTTGTGCGAGTATGACTATTTTAGAAAATATAAAAATGCTTGTTTATCCGTAACTGTTTTTTCCTTTTGTAATTACCGATGAATTTTAGTCCGTTGATATCGTTCGTCGATAAATACACGTTTGCTAGTTGCTAGTTATGCCTCTATGCACAAAAACCCTCCATGAAATTGAAAAGGGGACAATAGACATGTTCTACACAGGAGAAGCTAAGCTTAAAATAGACCAACCCTACAAATGGTTTTGATTTTGAAGTTTTTTGAAAAATTAAGGTCTGTTTTGTCACAAAATATTTGATAAGGTTTAATTTGTCAATCATATAAAAGATTGGGTGTATTTTTGTAGTTTTCCCTAAAAGCTTCCTATTGGTTGGCTATTTATTCTCTTGAGCTGCCAATGCCCACATTGGCATAAGGTAGGTACAACATCCACATAAATCTGCTCATCTTTTAGCCTTCCATTTATATTCATTTTTCAAGATTATGCATTATCTTGTACATCATTTTTTATGAAATGAAATTTTAATTAAATTATAACATAAACAACAATTTTTATAAAAGAACATAAAACTTTCCTTTCCAATAGATACCATGATGTTTAATAGTCTAACTTGATTTAGTCAATCATTGTTATGAACAAAATTCTTTCAACAAATTACATCAATCAATTTATAATCAAATCTAATTGTAGTCAATCAATCTTTGTCATTTCTGTCTACTTATACCTATAGCCGAAGATAATGACTAATTATTTATATGAATGTTATAAATAGGCTGTTTACTATTCGAGTATAATCGAATCAATCAACTGAACCAAATTGAAATTTTAATTTGTTTCGAGTTTCGGTTAATTTGGTTCGATTATGGTTTATAATTGTAAAAAAAATGATAGGTTAATTCAGTTTGGTTTGGTTATGTTCTTAGTATGAAATTTCCAAATTAATCAAACCGACCGAATTATATAAATATGATGTTATTTTTGTAAAGTATTAGAAATTTAAAGTATTTTTAATTTTTGTAGGACTTGGATATCAATTTGCCCTTTTAATTTGTATATAATCAAAAATTAACACTAAAATTAATTAATTTTATTTTATTGTACTTAATTAATTAATATTAATAAAATTTGGTCAATCGGTTTATCAAAATAACCAACCAAAACAAATAATTATTTTGGTTCAATTACAATTCGGTTATATATAATTCGATTATGGTTATGAAAACTTAAAGAAACTTAATTATGGTTAATTTAATTTGATTCGGTTCGATAGCAACTCCTAGTTATAAATATCAATCAATTTTTTCTTGGAACAATAGGGCTTAGTTTGAGACATGCATTTAAATTTTCATAAAGATGAATGGGTTAGAAGTCATTTTCAGCTTTTATATATAATGAGAAATAACAATCAAATAATTGGTGCATTTATAAATTTGTGCAACCTTTAGTATGTGACATGTAACTGTGCCAAATTTGAGTCAGTGCTGGCCAAAACATTATAAATGAAGCTCACTGACAATTTACTTCCCAATCATATATATATATATATATATATATATATATATTGCAGCAGTAACAAGTACTGCAGAACCTGGTGCAGTGAGCAGGCCCCTCTTCTGATCATAATATATGCTTTTTTATGTTCAATTTATTGTAATTTATAACAGTTTTTGTTTCAGGTTTGGGGTGAAATTTTATCAAAAATAATGGAGTTTTCTCTCAAAGCAAACCCTAGCCGTCTAGAGTTTTTTTGTTGTTTCTTCTCCGGCAGCCGTCAATGGTTTGATTTTGCTGTTGACGGTAGCCATCATTTTATATATGTTAATTTAATTTCATAGATATAATAAATAGCCAATTCTTTTCCATTTTTTCTTGATGAATTAAGATTTATCAACGAAGCGCAATTCAATTAACAAAAAGCGAAGATAAATTGAAAATCATCAACAACAAAATGAAATCGTTTATGAGCTATATTAGATTTATTTATTTTTCATTGTTTGTTTGTTTTTTCTGAATGTTTTATTTTGTCCTTTCTTTGTGAAAGGTTTGTTGTCCTTCCTCTGTGGAAGGTTTGCTGTCTCTTTTTTATGAAGGAGTTATCAAGTGGTGGTTGAATCGGATGATGTGAGTTTGCGGACGATGGGTGATGGATGAAGTGTGATTGAAGACTGCATTTAATTAGCGAAACAGTTAATAATTTATTTTTGTTTTCGTAAGTAAGATCTGCGAATCAAACAGCATGTTGTCTGTTCCATATCAGGTCATCGTGTTTCGCTTTCGAATTATCCCGAATTTCTTACAAATGTAACTGTTTCATATTCGATTTAATGAAATTTGATGAATTCAAAAAAAAAAAGTATTAGTTTGTCTCTAACTTGTAAATATTTATCAGTTAGGTCCAAAATTAACATAATTATAAATTAACCTCTTAATTTATCAATTTTGAGCAATTGGTTCAAGTTTTTCAACTTTAAGAACAAGATTAGGGTGCCAATTGATAAAAAAAAAAAAAAAATTGGATTAACTGATCCAGTTTATAATTTTTGGGACATAAGGATCCAATTTGGAAAGAAAAAAAATCCTTTCTATTTTTTTACAGATTTTGATGGAATTCAAAATAGATTAAATGTCTAATTAAAAAAAGAAGAAAAAATTGAATATAAATGTAAAAAGTTATATTTGAAACCTCACTAATAAGAGGGAACTCCCACCAATAGAATACAGAAAAAAGTAATTGATAAAAATAAAAATAAAATTCTTTTTCATCGCGTTAAATTGTGAACTACGCATAAAAAGATATGGAGCGTGGTGTAATTAATATAAGTGATCAATCATTGACCCATTGAAAGAATGTTCCAGTCTCATTTATTTTTTTTGGCCATCAAGTTACATTTAACTCTAATTCTGAGTCTTCAAAACAAAGTTGTAGTTTTGTTTCAATTATTAAATTGTTTGTAAATAAATTACACCACTGCAAAAATATATCTCATCTCTTAAGTTTAGCAAGGTTCAAATAAAGAGAAATTATTCTCATGCAACAGATTATTCTCAAATTAAACAGTAAGACAATAGATTGATAAATATTGTTGGATTTTAACTAAAATTGATTTCTAGTGTGCTAAATACACCCTTCTTAGATACTGCTTCAAATTCTTATACGATACTCACTACCACATATAGCAAATTAAAGATGGTCATTATACCATAAAAATTGCATGTATGCTAGATAATTTAAAATGCAAAAATAATTCTAAAAAGAATTATAATAATATTTCAACTACTCACGACCTAAAAAAGAAAACAAAAAATTTCGATAGTAAAAACTAGGGACATTTGCAAATTGCAAAGTTACCTAGAAATAAAAATATTTATAAAATTTCACATCTCAACATTTTCAATATTTACTTTTTTTGTTCGGTAGTTTCAAACAGTTTTAAAAGACATAATTTGAAACTGCTTTATAAACCGTTTCGAATACAGTTTCTAATGGATTTTAAACAGTTTTCAAAAAAACATAATTTAAAATTGTTTTATAAACCGTTTCAAAGACAGTTTCCAATGGAATTTTAAATGGTTTTTTAAAAAAAAAAATTAAAACCATTTTAAAAAACCGTTTCTAATATAGTTTGTAATGGGGTTTCAAATACAATTTATGATGGAGTTTCATACAGTTTCTAAAAAAATAGTACTTTATAAATTTTCAAAGTAAAGAAATTAATTTTTTGAAAAAAAGAGAATAAATTTTCAAATCTGAAATATTTTTAGCAAAAATATTTTTTTAATATACCACATAGCTTATTCCCATTTATACTCTTCACCACTCCCACCTTTTTCAACATTTTCTCTTTTTATCATAATTTTCTAAGACCCAATGGTCAAAAAAATCATTGAAACAATGTTATGGCCTCGGTCATCACATTGACCTTATAAAGTAATTACACAAACTACTACTACACTTTTTACGCAAACTGCAATCTACTCTTCACCCCCTCCGCCTTATGATGAATATCAATACCCTTGTCCCACTACAAAATTTCCACCACCACCACCACATTCACTACCACAAACTGGCGGAACCAAAATACAAAAAGAACTTGAGGAACGGAATTCTATTATGCCAAATGACATATTGTTCGTATCTTTTTAATTTTTAGGGGCGGAGCTGCTCTAGGGGGCGGTTCAGCCACCGGACTATTCCTATAAGCATGTATCCGACAAAAGGGGACGGCCGCCCTCCCTTAGATTTGCCCTTGCCGCCACCTCCGTTGGCATCGTTCATGGCCACCTCCCAATTTGCTCCCCCCCCCCCCCCCCCCACACGCACACACACTAATTCTTGCCTTATTTTCCATGGTATTACAAGTATCCTCCGCCTTCTCATTATTCACTAGCAATAAGCCCCCACATAGAAATGATCATTACCGTCTCATGCTTGGTGTATTATCATTATTTTAGTTCAACAGGCAATTTTACAAGCTGGAGGAATTTTGAATCAGCAAACTTACAATGTGACAGGCATGAAGTTCAAGTTCTTGGTTATGGCATGTGTCGAACGTTAATGATAGACATCTTTAATATCATGCTATGGCAGGTTATTTGGAAATTGACGTTGTTTTAGGTCTAGCATTTACAATGGAGTTCCAAGAATGTATCTCTAAGGAAACTTGTAACAATGAATTCCTATAATATCCATGAAATTATTGAGTTTGAAATCAAAAACAAAAAGGAAGAATAATAAGAACATAATATAGCGATTGTGTAGAATATGGTTGTTCCATCTCCGAATTAGATGTAGAGATCCATAACAAGTTTACATCAACATATATATTTAAATAAACTCAACTGTATT
This sequence comes from Mercurialis annua, assembly GCF_937616625.2. Lineage (NCBI taxonomy): Eukaryota > Viridiplantae > Streptophyta > Magnoliopsida > Malpighiales > Euphorbiaceae > Mercurialis > Mercurialis annua. Next base: position 32,034,014 of record NC_065573.1, on the reverse strand, counting down.
CGCAGATACATTAAACTTTCTTCATTGATCACTATTAGTATCCTTTAGGTTTAAAAAAAACGAAAATATCTATCAGGCAAATAGGCAAGAAAAGGCAAGAAAAGTCTACAGACTGTAGACGTTCTATTTTTCATATCAGTAAAGTAATGAATAAGAGAATTATTACACATGATCATAGATTACTCCTATAACAAATTTTATTAAATTTAAATGCAAAGTAAAAAAGACAGCAAGACTGCATGAGAAAAGAAAAATTAATCAAATGGAAAATCAACATTAGAGAGACCAACAAGTATAATAACTTAATTAAGATATTCTTACTAGATGGATTAATAATCTACCTTGCATGAAGAAACTAAACATATGATAATCTACATTTTAGAAAGAAGGATTTTTATAGTTTTTATAGATGAAAATGTCCATGGAGCAGTGGGAAGTCACATTTTACAGTAAATCATCTTCCATGATGAATTACAGCATAAAAACTAGGGTGCAAAACGAAAAGAAAATGAATCCAAGGTGTTATAATGAAACTAAAGCAAGCTAAAAAAATTGATCTTCCCCATCTAATTATTTCGCCAACATGTATTTCATTTGCATTTCTTGTGATAAAAAGTCATGGTACAACAAATAATAGAACTAGTAAACAGAAAAAAGTGAACTATAAATCTGAGACCAAAAAAATCACCTAACTCGGCATACCTGTTCAACTATTGCTGTTTATTCCTACAGTATGTGTACATTAACAGAATCCTTATTCAGATAGAACCGAGTTCAATGCTTTTATTGTTTGTCTAGTCCACGTCGCATTGCTGGGGTCAAATCTCAGTTCCCATGTAGGCCAATAATGAAGATCCTGCTTCAATGTCAATACTCGAGGTTTCCCATTTAAGTGGACAGTCTTTATGCGGACAAACTCCCCATGCCCCAGTTCCTGCAACATTAGCAGCATCACAGCAATTGTGTAATTCACTCAGAACAGCAGCAAAAATGTAATATGTTTTCATTTTATTATTTCAAAATGGGTGTGTTAAATAACCGATTCACCCAAAGCTCAAGCTGTTGGGTGAGCTTCAACAATTGTTTTATTATCTTAACAGGGCAAAACATGAGGACTTCCTAGGAGGTCACCCATCCTAGTACTGCTCTTGCCCAAGCACGTTTAACTTCGAACTTCTGATGGATCCGGTGTGTATTAGTGCTGGTACGAGCGCACCCCAGCGAAAATGTAAATTAAGAAATAAGAAAAAGAAAGAGCACATAGTTATACCTTTGCGACATTAATGAAGGCATCTAAATCAGGTACTGCTTTCCCATTAATTTCAACTATCCACTGGAGAGCATATAAACCATATCTATGTACAGGACTCCCATGACACCACCTATTAAAACAAACAAGTTGTTAGATAATAAGCTGATATATTCAGACATTAAATAGATAACACACCACCAAGGAAGAGCAAAATAGAGGGTGTTCACGCATACAATGAAGTAGCAAAGGGCTATAACTTCAAGCCGTTTGCAACTGTACTTCCTGTGTGCGATCATTTTTCTCAATCATACATTCAAAATTTTAACTCGTTATCTCAAGGCGTTGTAAGAAGACCAAGCACGCAAGCAACCATTTACAGTCGACCCTCTGATAATTAATATACACGGTGGACTAAAAATTTATTAATTATTAGAATTATTAATTTATTGAATACTTTATAAGACGTAATATTCAAATTGGTTCCCTAAAATTTTATTAATTATTAGAATTATTAATTTATAGAGTATTAATTATCAGAGGGTTTACTGTACATTATTTTGGAAAGAAAATATAATGACAAATGTCGATGCGTCACCACTTCTCTTAAGCTTGTAGGCTATTGATTAATCAATTCTATGATAATTCATTTCTGCAGCTTTCCTTTAATTAAAAGGAAACAGAAAACACTACTTCAAGCACTCATTCAGACAACCTATGCAAATGTAATTTTTGTCGTGGAGAATCCTTCAAAAAAATATTAATTGTCAAGACTCAAAATACAACTTTACTGGATTGCTAAGTTTAATTAGCTGAATCCTTCATAACAATTCCTGTAATAAAGAACCTAGGAAATCTATGCTGGACTGGGCCTAGAAGTGGATGAGTTATCATGTCATAAATTAGAACGAACTCAGAATAAGCACCAAAAGGGTGCTTTTGTACTCCACTATGTAAAGCCAATTTATGTTGGTTTTCTCCATCTGTCACTTAAAGTCAAAGAAAGCTTAAAGTCTTATACTATTTGCAACAACAGCAAAACTCTTACCTGGCCACGTACACTCCGTGACCTTCTTCAGGAAGAAATCCAAGAGCCCGTACTGCTGAGTGAGGATCCTGAATAATGCAACCACACCAATTTATCACACGTGTCGTACCGTTCCCATGCCTTACATCTGTTCCAACAAGAAGATCCATTTCTTGCCCCTATAAAAGCATGAAGAAAATAATCACATTATGTTATACTCTTATAAGCTTTATCAGCATTAAATATACGGTCATCTAGCAAAACAAGATCAAGTAGAAAACTCAAAACAATGCACATTACCTGTCGAAAAATGGTCATGTTCAATTTCTCGTCATTGGTAACACTCTTGTCTAAAGCTTGGCAAGCATATTCTATATCTCTGAAGCAAGTGACAGGCTCTTTATTTACTGCCAAGACCATATCCCCCTGCTCTAATAGATTTTCAGCTTTTGATCCGGCCAAACAACCTTTAACACGTAAAACTTGTCGTCTAATTGGATCTTTCTTAACAAGAGCCTAAAAAATACACCAACCATTAGTGAATAAAAACAATGATAAGAATTAATGAAGAGCCAAGTCTAATTGTCCATAAAACATCATAAGATATCCACAATTTTTTTCCTGTTATCAATGAATTATTAGATAGCAATCCACAGATCATATGTGGTGGCTAACAAAAAAAGAAACATACAGCTGTTGCTGATTTACCAGTAGAAGTTGTCCTTCAACAGTCAAACACAATGTCAAATGCAGATGAGAGAGGAAAGAGAAGAAAATTTCAGAAGAAACATACTTTGACCCAATGATCACTCAGACCAAAGCTTCTCGCTTTTGAAAGCAAAGTAGGATAAAGCTCAACCTCCAAAATCCTGACAAGTGGCATTGGCCGGCTGACACCATTAATCAGAAGAGGTAGTCCATTTGCACCATGCACAATTTTGTCAAGGACTTGGCTGATAGTGTAAATAGGGATACCTCTAACAAATTGATGGTCTTCCGAGGTATTGCAGCCATATTTCAACTGGAATCAAGAATAAAACGTCAAAAGAGAAAGCACATAGTAATAACAAAGAAACAAGAATTAACTTAGAATATGTTTGGTATTGCTGTTGGAAGTGCTATAGAAAAATGTACTACCTTGACCTTGAGTACGTCAAACTAGGTGTTAGTAAAACTTTTTTTTTAAAAGGTAAATAAGACATTAGTCATAAAAAGAAGAAAAAAAAAAGATAACCAAGTTTTAAATTGCTTTTTGCAACAGCTAATTTTCCAAAATACCAATCAGGAACCTCAAGGCCAAGCCAGTTGTTATTAGCTGGAATACCTGAGTTGAAAAGCTTCCCCACATAGCTTTAACTCTTCCATGCTCATCAGTAAGCACACCAGAAAATGTACTTCCAAAATCTGAAAGAGAATAAAATAAAACAATAAAACACACCATCCATGTTAGTTTTTGGCCAATAATGGTGTAAATCCTCACCGGTATCAAGTTCAATGACTTCCATATTTGTTGCTCTATAACGTGGAGAGTCGGCTGATCCAATATTCAGAGCTGCACAAGGATTGGTCACTATGGATTTCCTAGATGTTGCTTGCAGGCTTCTACTTAATCCAACAAGATAGACGGAGTCTCCACGATGTAATGCCGGCTCTGTCCAAAATCATAGACACCAGTCCTAAACATTAGCATTTTTCACTAAAAATGAAGTTAGTGAACTTGGAAAGAGAATGAATAGAAGATATACATCAGTAATAAGGCACCAACCAAATAAAAATCATAAAGAAAAACAAATTTTCATATAATTAATCCAACGAAATAGTCCCTGATTAAGGAAATGGAGATGAAAACTCGACCAATAAGTTTGCAATGATGTTAAATAGCAATTATGATAATTTAGGAATGGAAGTAAAGCTGAAATTGTAGAAATCCACCCTACCAGGAAGCAATTCAGCAGCTCGAACCATTGAAGCACCAACAGCTCCAAGAGCTGAGGGATTATAAGATACTAGAGCATAATTGTGAACTGGATGGAGAAAAACCACCTGGAATGAAAATAATCATTAATTAAGACATTATCCAGCTTCGTCCAGTAGTATTTACTTTCTAATAATCTACCTCTCCTGGAATTTCAATTGGAAAAGCAGCAAAGGACAGCATAACATCAGAGGCAGATATTGCAACAGTATTCCTGTCTACCGCAACCAATCCCATTTCTTGAGAATGATAGACAATAAAGCCAGTCCCAAAGAAGTGCTGTGAATGGACGCCATCAAGCATAATTGTTGGTGGAATATGAACCTGCAAGTACAAAGCACAAGTTGCTACGCTTCACATATCAATTTAAGAAATGTAAAATAGCCTCCAATAATAATCAAGACAAAAGAAAAAGGAAACTTCAAATGAGGAAGTCTACAAATTCACTAGGAATGCTGACAAAGGAATGAGGATGTCTAAAAATATGTGCTATAATAGGATAATCACAGAAGGGGAGGATTGATGAAAAAAGAGCTTTAAGATGCAAAGGAAGAAAAGTTGGAGATAGATTGAATCATTGCCTTTGTTTATATAAATAGCTGTCATGTTAAAATGAGCAATCATATATTTCTCAAGAAACAGAGTTACAGTTCCTAAACATTCAAGTCATTACTACTATACTTTACAAAACAATAACTGTAAACTTCATCTCATTATGAAACAGCCCATAGGCAGAGAAAGAAAATATACTGATAAAAAAACAGAAAAAAATAGAAAGAGATGGAAGTAGGAGGGAGAGCATGAGAAGGGTAATATTAAATTATGTTAAGCTTGTCAAGATATGGAAAACCCTCTCTGATGAGAGGTAGCACCGAACATCCACACATTTTCTGAAGGCAAAATCCTTGTCAACTTGATCCGATGGAAGTCAAATAATAGCAGTGAATATTTAATACCAGCACAATTATGTTATATGAAGAAAACAAATGTCAACTAAAATAATAGAGATAACCACCAAAGGTCTCGGAAGCAATTAAGGTAAATAGGCAACCAATGAAAGTGGACAGCTGACTTAAAACGATTAAAATGTTAAACCTGTCACTTGTCAGATTTTACCTCAAACATAACAAGAGTGGGCTCTATCACACTTTCAGCAAATGAAGCATTAGCTGTTGCAGCTGTTGCACCTTGATGATCTCTTAAAACATCAGTTTCTACAGAATGTGGATCCTCCAGCTTTACTTCTCCACTTTCATGCCGTAATGAACAATCAGCAACTGTAATGCCATTGACAGACAAATCAGACACCCTTCTTTTTTTTGTTCCAACATCAGATTCATCCTGTAGATTTGGCTCCCCAGAAAACAGTTCATAACTGGTTTCCATACTGGAAACATCATCAGTCAAATCAGATTGGCCGCCTTCATTTACATGCTCGATATGAGTAGCCTCCCCACTCAATGGAACAGTTTGACCAGTTAAGCCTTGTTCAATATCATTAACCTGAGATGACTGTAGCATACATTTGGGTTGAATAGCAGGTTTTGTTGTCCACAAACCGGAGCTGTCATCGCGAGTGTATATCTTTGGAGGGGCATACCATTCATGGCGATCAACCGTAACCAAGACAGACTGAAAGCATCATTGGAACAAACAAATATCAGACATAATTATTAAACCAAGTCGTATCCAAAACAGAAGAAAAATACAGGAAAATATATTCTTAAACAAGAGCCATAAATCAATAGCCCAAAAATCTGAAGTTCAAAAAATGACCTTGGGCTATGGTAACATATTGCCCAAACAAGAACAAGCAAAAAGAGCCAAAACTTGTTTGCTTATTGCATTATTTTCAAGCACCCTAAATTTAGCACTACAATACTATAATCAGTAAATAAATAAGAGAACATAGTGGGACGGAAAGATTGATGAAGAAAAATCTAAAAGCTCAAATTGAACAGGGTAATATTGGCAAAATATTCATCAAAAACTACCAGTGGCTTGAATGAGAAATTTATCCAGTGGAAAATGTTGCCATTATGGGTCACGATGTACCTTTCTTCGATGACGATCAGTGTAGCTTACATATTCCAATGGGACCCTAGCACCCTTTGCCAGCTTGGATAGGACACAAATTAGTTCATCAACTCGTGATATCTCTTCTCCAGCAAACTTCTTAATGATTGCATGGCGAGGAACTCCAGCTCTAAAAAGCATATATCTGCAACAAGTGAAGATCATTAAAAAATAAAATGTTTTGACTCAAATGACAGACTATATTTTGTGCAGAACTATAAAATTGTAGAGGATATCTATAACTTTCCAATGCATCAAGATTCAAAGCATTTAAAAGATACTAACTCAACTAATGACTTTTGATAGATGTAATTAGTGCGGAAAAGGCAAATCGCCTCAAGAACCGGCATAAAGGTCATGAACCGGTTCAAGAACCAATGGAAAATAAATTTGCATGTGCCTACTGTGTTGAACCGATTCTTTTTTTCTTTAATTCATAATTTACTTTGTTGAAGATATTGTTGATTTGCAGAAGAATTTAAAAATTATGTTGATTCTCATGTTTTAACTTTTGATTATTTATTGTTAAATACTTTACATTAGTCAGCTTCATGCATCAGCATAATTCCTTATCTCTTATAATGTTGATGTGAAATTTTTCTTATTTGTCTTACACATTCTACATTGAAGAATATGCTATGTTAAGTGTGGGTGAGAGATAACTAAGTGCACCCACCTATGTCTTGAAGTTATTGCACATTCTTGCTTTTTTAGAATGAACCAGTGGTACTCATAATATTATTTCTTAGTTTATTTGTTTGTGAACATTAGTTTAGTTTATTTCATTTTTATTTTTTTTTTAAACATTTTCTTTGTTGAAGTTAACATGATAGTAATTGGACACTTGTCCCTATGGATTCGATCCTAGAAAGTCTTAGGATTTTATTACTACAATCGGCTCTATACACTTTCTCCATCATGTTTTGCTTATAGTAAATGCTTATGTGAGGTGCCACTGCCACCTACTTTTAATAAGTCAGCTCAATCTCATTTTTGGTACATCCACGTTTACACTCAAATGTTAACAAGTTACGATCTGAAGATCCTGAACCACTCTAGAGCAGCTTAACAGAAAGTCTTAACAATTATTAAGGCATCGCATTTCAATTTATCGATTCCGTTTCGCATTCATCAAATTGGCAGCAAGGAGCTCTCTTGCAAATATCACAGCATAGTGAAAAACAATACTTAGCTCCACATATATATTGAACGATCACAACTTAAATTGCAAAAGAAAAAGCATATGTATGATATAGAAGTTACAAATCTAGCACATTCGACAATAAAAAGTTCAGGAAATAGACCTACCCGGGTTCTGAAACGTACACCAGACCACACTGAAAGCGAAAATTTCTAGCCTGTCAAACAAAATCCAAAAGGTCCAGGATGTCAACATCATAGGCTAGAGTATGAATACCAGAAGAAAACAGAACTTCAAAATTTGACTCACAAGCAAGCAACATTTGGTATACTAATGTGGCAAACAGAAAGCAACGAAAACTATATAAATAAATAAAAAGTGACCTCAGAAGATGGGCCCTAAAAACATACAAATGAAGCACATTTAGTTTCAATAAATTTTATAATATAAAGCAGACATATATTCAAAAACATGTTAGACAAGTTTATAGCACATGATCGTAGTTATATGCAATAATTGAGCTCCTTCACCAATCAAACTAATCTGATAACCCACATAGTTATAGACAATAGTCCACCATTTCTTTTTGAGTGCAGTTATAGTCCACCATAACTTAAGCTATCGACAAAAAACATTATCACCACATTATAAAGAAAGGCTATGTAATCAGAAATACCTGTTGATACGAAAGAGGATGTATAACTGCCCCACTTACTTCCAAGAAATAGTCAGGAGTTATCGAGTGTAAATCTTGAACCTGAATACATCAATCAAAAATGTAAACATAAAGAATGACAAAAGATCACAGCTAAAGAAAGAAAAAAGCTGAATACATCAATCAAAAATGTAAACATAAAGAATGACAAAAGATCACAGCTAAAGAAAGAAAAAAGCATACTAATAAACTAAAAAGAAGGTTACTGTCATGCAAGAACAGACTCTAAAAGAAGAAAAAAGCATACTAATAAACTAAAAAGAAGGTTACTGTCATGCAAGAACAGACTCTAAAAGAAAGTATATCAATAAAAGGAAATTTTGCAACACATTTATTAGAACAATGTAGAGCAACAACTGTAAGATCAATACTCATCCTCCAGAAGTTTATATGTACTATGCTTTCGATGACAATTTAATGATGTTAAGAAAGCAAGCGAGTAAATAAATCCACATGTTCACCAAAATACCAACTCCAAGATATCAATTACTGTTGAAGAGAGTACTTCATAGTATTTGAACTTTAACATTCATAGTTGTCGAAGGCAATTAAGAATTTAAAGGCAACTATAAGTTTTTCATCGACGTGTATATATGTTTTATGTTTAAACTTATCATGTTTACAAATTATCTATACACAATACTAAAACATGTATAATAATTTAAAATTTATACTAGGCAGAAGGTACAAAAAAAACCTCGAATTTTTCTCAAAAATACAAATTAGCCCTTTTACTTTTTTTAGGCACAATTAAGCCCATGAGTTTTTAAAATTGAACAATTATCGAACAAATAAACCCTTTTAGTTTACTTTTAAGACACTTACACCCTCAAATTTTCGGTAAATATTTTAAACATTAAAATTATTTTTGAACTTTTTCCCTATATGATTATGAGAGACATGTCCGCCATTAACGAGTGTTTCTAATGGTGTTGGACGAAAGGGTTGAACCATCATGTCCAAGTTTGCACCCTATTTATTACCACGGCAGGACCTTCAAGTCCATGTGACATGTTCTCTCTAATAAACCATTAAAGGTCTATTGAAATATAGTCAATGTGTTCCATTTTGAAACGTTGAATCGAATTGCAAACAGAAGATATGGATTTTCAATCTCAATTTTTTTTTAAGTGTCCAATTTGAACCTTACAGCTACCTTGCATACAGGGTCTAATAAGTAAAAATGACTTTTTTTTCCTGAAAACTATAGATTGTTTTATTTCAACTTGCTTAATCAATAGTTATCCACAGCATAATATATCATGCTTTTGCACAAGGATCATATAATAGTTATGGTCAGTGAATTCCAAATGATTTGAAGAACTATCTTCATTTGAATATATAAACTAAAGAACCGAGACACGCAATTAAACAATTTTCACCTAAAGAAACAAGCAGCAACAAATATTAAGTAATATTGGAGTTCAAGAACAAGAACAAGCCTTACCACTAAATTTACAGTCAAAGACATGCCACCCCTTTCAATCTGTAACTCAATCTTCTTGTCAACACTGTCGTCAAGTAAACTCTCCATTTCCAGAAATTGTGTAGTTACCTGCAATGAGAGTCGCACGCATATAATAAAAAGTACCATAAAGCAAAAATGATTACGAAAAAAAAAAAATGTTCGTGAAAGCTAAGAGTCTATATGGAAGTTTAAGAATGGGGGGTTAAAGGATGTAATATAAATGCAATTAGTATTTTAAACTTCTTTTGGGGTTGAAAACCAAAATTAATAAAAAGCTAATTGAAGATAACAAAAAGTACATCCATCAACCTCTTCATATCCATTCTCTTTAGCCTTTAAATCGGGGGTTAATGAGAGTAGTTTACAATTGAAGTCGGGACATAATGGAAAAATAGTCTTCCTATGGAGTGAGAAGAAACAAGGCACATAGCAGGCTTGATAAAGCCTGCACTGAATGGAACAACAGAGCACAAGGAGACACCTGACTTGCAACTTTGAACCGAAGATAAGCCAATGAACCTCATCCCTGGACCAATGGGAAGGACTTGACTGAACTGCTTGGATGGGAAGAAAGACAAAGACCAAAAGGACCAGCTCCTTCTATGACCAGAGACAGATGGACTTTCCTACTATCTAAACAGAACTCGACCCCTAACTTCTAAATGAGCTCTTAGGGAAAAAAGCCAAAACTAAACTATTCATTTAGTGGCAATTGCCCACTGATCTGATCATAGGTGAAATCTAATCCCTTCACTTTGTGCTGGGATTGTAAAATGTAAGTCAGGCTTCCCACGCCTATTGGAAGCGAGAAGTGAGCAGCAGCCATATCTCCTTTTCAAAAAAATAAGGTAGCTCCAACTGGAGACAAGCCAAAACTAGCTGAAGAATAGCCTGACCTTATTATTAAAGAAACGAAGGGGAGCTCTTTCTTATTGTTTATTTTATATATAGGGTTCCTAGCCCTAGCAAACCAGTCACCACTCTCTTTTTCTTGTTAAGCTCACAAACCAAGCAAAGTAAAATAACATCATATTAGATTCTATCCCATTACCTTCCTTCACCTCTATAACTAAAACCCCCCATGCAAAGCCTAGGAGGCGCACAAAAAAAAAGAGAAAAAGAGAGAAATATTCATCTCAGCATAAAAGATTTCATTGTTAATAGGGGTGTAAATGAACCGAGCCGAGCCGAGCTTTGGAGTGTTCATGTTCGGCTCGTTAAGCGAACAAAGTGTTCATGTTCGGTTCATGTTCAGTCGAGCTTTGAATGGAGTGTTCATGTTCGGTTCGTTTAGATTTTATAGTGTTCATGTTCGGTTCATGTTCAGCTCGTGTTCGTTCGTTTAGCCGCTAAATGAACAAGTTCGCGAACGAGTTCACGAACAAGTTCGATAAGTACTAAACGAGCTCGTTCACGAACAAGCTCGCGAGCGAGCTCGATAAGTACAAAACGAACGAGTTCGCGAGCCCGCTCATTTAGCGAATAAACAAACGAACACGAGCTGTTAAACAAACAAACATAAATATGAGCTGAATAAATTTAAAACAATCTAATCGAGCTCGTTGACGAATATGAGCTAAATAAATTAGAAACATAATTATATAAATTAATTTAAATATTAATTAGTTTGCGAGCACCTAATCGAGTTTCTAAACGAGTTTGTTCGTGAACTATATACGAGTTCGTTCATGAACTTGTTCACGAACTCTTAATCGAGCTCATTCACGAGCTTGTTCACGAACTCTTATTCGAGCTGTTCGTGAACGCAAACGAGCCGAACACCACTATGTTCATGTTCGGCTCGTTTATATTAACGAACATAAAATCAAGCTCGAGCTCGGTTCGTTTAAAATACGAACGAACATGAACCGAGCTCTTATCGAGCCGAACACCGAGCTGCTCGCGAACGGCTCGGTTCGTTTACACCCCTAATTGTTAATGTAGAAAATTAATCATAGGGAAAGCCAGCAATTAATAAACCATGCAGTCATCTACAAATGCCTAATTAATTTAGTGTGAATAAACTTAAAACTTACTTCTCCATTCACACGAACAAGCACATCGCCTGGTTCTAACTGTTTATAAGCTGGACCACCTGGCACCTGAAACATGTCAGAACACCCCACTGAGACTTCCATTTTATTCTTCTGCTCTCACTATACAGAGCTTAAAGCCAAAAACAAGCTTACCACAGAATCCACAACCAGCATTCCAGTTTCTGTTGGTGGAGATGCAAGCCGTACCAGCTAAAGCAGTCAAAAAAATTCTAAGATGGTTAAGACCCCATTAGGTTTAACAGCGCAAAGGTAAAACAAAACAAATTATAAACCAGATACCTGCTCGGTTTCACTTTGAAGACCAAGCCGGCGTGTCTCATCAAATCCTTTATGAAGAAATGTTGCCTGCATCACAAAAGGAAAAGGATAAAGAAACAGAGGAAAAAGGCAAATCAAACACTAATACTCCTCCATAATTTTGCACAAAAAGCAAAAGAACATCAAGTATAATCATCATTGCTTATGAGAAAATGATTTCAGGTCTGAACTGTTCGCAAGCAACTACCACGTAGATGCGATTGTGTCCGCATGTGCTCCCACCATCACAGTTCCCATATATTTTAACCATTATTTCTCTTCATTTACATAATTCTCGGTCTACTGGGAAATTTTACGCACATAATTTATCGATCCATATGTCAATTATTCCTTGGATGAAGTTGAAAGTAATGACTAAAACGAGGAGAATAATCTACAAACGACTGTTCTCAAATAAGAACGGGATTTAGCAATTTCATATGCTTGAGTGCATCATAGTTCAAACAAATTTTTTTCTCCTATAGCTGATCCAAGATCTGCATTTTAAATGCAGTGGTACTTTCAACTGGCTACTCTCATATTGCACAAAGTGTCTGAATGATATAAAAATTCCAAAAGCTCAATATGGCATGTAAGTGATCCTTCTTAATCAAGTATCTAGACAGCTAGGTTCAGTATGTCCTCAATGATCATACATTATGTGGACCTCTCCACCTGCCCGTTATTTAAAGGATTAAGGTGTTAGCTAAATAACCCAACGATACTGAACCGTAACCCACCCATCAATCATGCAATTGTTGAATCACATTCTCCTCGACACCCACATCCATAACCTAGGGATTCTCTTTCAGGAAATGCCTCTTTCAACTAACACCAAGCAAATTAAATGTGTTACTTCCATTCCTTTCATAATATTTAAAGGAGATCCGAATCCATAGCTTATGTGGTGAGATAGATGAAACAAAAGATGAGGGTGGCGGTACTCGGTAGGAAGAAATATTACCAATTAAAAACATTAAAGGCAACATAAATTTGATCTAAAGTCTAAAGTCTACAAAGATAACATCATTAACAAACCTGAAGCGTACCACGAGTTATTGGAACTGATTCCCAATTACTTGTATAAGAATCTCTTCCCTTCTGAAGAAATTCAAGTGACCTAACAACCTGCAAATAATCAAATTGTGATTCAGTAACCACAATGTTAACCTGAAATTAAAGTTTCAGAATAGATCAATAAGCGCAAGGCCAATGCCTTTTCTTCCGCAATTTAATGTTTTCAACAGATGATAGCCTTAGCAAAAATCACAGTTATCTACAATTGTCTGTGTTCTATTAGGTACTTCTTTTATGACCTTATCAAATGGTGAGTTTAAGTTCTGAACAAACCAAAAGCCTGTTATAACTGACGCAAATGATTCAGATTTCGGAATACCCAAACTTCTGAGACAGCAATAATCTCTCTACCAAGCACTTTTCTACCTCTCAATGCTCTTCTCTCTCTTTCTCTTGAATTTCTCATCTATTTTTCGAGCATCAAGTAATGTTCAATATATTTCTACCACAAAATCTCAACAAATGTAGGCACATGAAATCCAAGGATTACATTACTTTATTTAATGTAAAATCATAAAAAAAACAAGAAAATGAACTTGAACAAAAAAAAAATAGACTATTAACTCGTTCTAAGGGTAAGAAAAAGGCAGAAGCACTTGAGGACTTGCTGCCAGCATTCAAGGCTACAGCCCTTCCTTGCCAATCGATCACTGGGGAACCACTTGAGCCACCCTTAGTCCCAGATGCAGCCTAAAAGCAAATGGAAGCAAAAGTCAGAAGAATGATATACAAGGTACTTGATAATATGCCACTAATGAGCAATCTTGAGCACATACTTTGATCACTAGTAAATCAAGAAAAGTGTTATCATGACAAACATCATTCAGCAAGAGTACTGCAGATGCAACCCTTGTTCAGAATTTAAACTAGTCCAATATATGTTTGAAATCTATGCACATTTATTTTTATGTAACAAAGTGAAACACATTAGCAACAAAGTTTAAAATAAGAAAAATAATTCATTGAAAAACTAAAGCCATGAAAGATATATGATTCATTATCTGAAAGCCATTATTGAAATGCAAAGAGTGAAAAATCAAGAAAAACACCAAGTTAGTAAAACTGATTTCCCAGCATCAATGAGCTATCCACCAATAGGAATTTAAATCCTACAATTGCTTCAAGCAAATTGTGAATGGCCCACTTTCTGAAGTACTCAAAAAGTATTTATCTACAATTTGTGACACGGGAATTTGAGCTACTTACTTGCATGTAAAATGTATTGAAGTCATTATACCCATCCCTGCGCCAAAAAAAAAACTCATGATTAACAGAATTCTAACATAAATCAACAGTCATCCCACAAAATTTAAAATCTGTTAGGTTGGATTAAAAGGGTAGTGCTACTATATATATTGACACGATCACAAAGCAAATATAAAAGAAAATTCATTACGTTAATATAATATTAAAATAATAATTCAGAAACAAACATCTGCCGTCCCTTCCTTATCTAAATTGACAGTATTCTCCATAGATTAATCATATTCATCTCCCATTATGAATTGATATAATTAATTTAACACATAGACTATATTAATTATAATCTTCCATCAGGTTAAGGGCCACATCTATAGAAGTTCTAGAGTTCCTAAATCCCAGTTCACCACATTCTTTCAGTCTAACCATGCCTATCTTCTTCTCAACAGGTCCATTTGTTAGTTTAAATTGGACAGGCTAAAACCATCGTAATCACCCTCCTCTTTGTTCTTCCTCAATGGCTACCATTTCGGCATTTCCATCTTCCTGCAAATGACTTCTTCCTCATCCAGGCCTCCCTTCAATTTTCCAGATGCATTCTTAGAATCCTCATCTTTGCCAGTGCCACACCAATCCGGTGCACATGTTTCTGCATCTCCCAACAGTTCGCTACCATACAGCACAGCCTGTCAACATCCAGCTATATAAGGCTTCCCCTTCATCATGTTTAATGTTTTAAGGCAAGCAACATTACTGTCATATTTCTGCAAATTCTAGTCCATGCTTTATTTCAGTCCTCCCTTCCACTTCAATTATATTATAAAGCCTAACGAGGTGTTTGATAACAACATTTAATCACATAATTTAAAATTTTCAGCACTTATCATTGTACAAGACATGTAAACATAAACACCATCGAAGTTAACCCAACTATGCCCATTACATTCCTAATATGGAAAAGCATAGTCTGGTTTTGTTCTATTAAGTTCAAGTTCTAAAGGTTCTAATGTAACTCCAAATTCATAAAAAGCTTGAAAAAGGACGTTTAAGTTATCCACTCATCTGTAACAAGGACGTTTAAGTTATCCACTCATCCACACTTCATATAAATGATCTCCTGCCATTTTCAAATCAAACATGTATCCTAACCAAATAACATGTCGTGCAATTCACTGTAAATTTAGTTCAAAATACAAAAAAAGAATTAGTAATGAAACGGCAAGTTCAAAGTCTAAAAGAATGAGAAAGATACCACTAAAATGTCTTGTGAGCTGATACCATTAATTTGTGTAACTATATTTAAAATTTGAAAATTTTCACGAACTTTTGTTTATACCAAACTTACTTTTTCCTACAAAGAGCTGCGCATTTCAAACACAACATCAATAGCTGTAGAACTTACTTTTTGTAATGAGGTGCATCTCTATCTAAACGAGCAAGAGTACCAGCCAGGATGGAAACCTGCAAGTTCGTGATTTAATTGTTAAAAAATTAATATTTAATGGATACAACAATTCAAAGCAGAACTCCAATAACAAGGAAGTTTAAAGGCATGAAGAAACACGCATCGGACTTTAGATTAGAAAATGCTGTTTCATGGCATTAGATTTTTCCCTAGATGGCCCATATCTAAACGCTTGTTGAAGAGCATCCTCATTGATTACCACCTCTTATCTAGGTTCAGCATCACTAGGGAAGACAGTCATGGGGATTCTTAACTCCGTAAATCAGGGAAATGCCAAAAGAGATAAATTACAGGTAGCCAAACAAAAGAAATATAAAAAATGTCCAAACATTTGAAGGAGGCATAAAAGAGGGAAATAAATATTTGAATAAGGAAATGAGCAAGATCATCATATGTTCAGTCGCAATATAAGGAGACACATAATTGTATTAGTATCAAATTATAAACGAAAGCAACTTAATATCCCACAAAAAAGACAAAACATATAGGGTGAGTGTGGCATTGAGGTAAAAAAAACAATGTTTTTTGAGTTTGAAAACTTTTTTTTGAGAAAACCAGGTAAATAGATGCTTTCATAAAAAGCATATATGAAAACAGCAATTAAAAATAAACAATTAATTCAGGAAAAAAAAATTGAAAATTTTTAATCCCAAACCGACCGATATAAGTCAATAAGCAATTTTGGATTATAAATGCATTGAGAAGTTATGCTAGATGTGAGAATGAGTTAGTCATGCAATTAGAGATGAGATCTAGGGATTTACATGCTAACTAAGGAATCACTTATCTATTGCAACATTCAAGAAAGCCAACAATTACTTTCTCAAATTAGCAACTTTGAAAAGGAAAATAGACATGGAAGATTAATGTATCACTCTATCCAGGCCTTCAACATATCTTAGACTCACAAACATTCCAATTAAAGAGTACAGAAGCCCCCTATTGTTTATAAACTCAACATTAAAAAGATAAAAAATGGACAAAAAAGCTCCGTCCTTTAACCAGCGACTGAAAAAGGCAATATTTTACAACTAAAATGTACCAACAATAGGCGATTTTTAAATTGTAAAGCTAATTAAAACATTGAACTTCATTAATTGGAAATTTTGAATATAAACAGCCTTTTTTCATTTCTAATGAAGCATCATAGAATAAGAAGAACGTAAGCAATTACCTTCTCACCACTGTCATTGCCAACAACCCTGATTTCCAGTCCAACACAAGCAGCTTCAGGGGCAAGAGGAATCTCCTCATAATTCAAAAATTGGATAGCGCTAGGGTCATAGCGGAAGAAGCCGAAATCATGAACCTAGTAGAAACGAAAATCTCTAAAAGTTAAAACCAAATATAAGACCTTGAATGCACTTATTAAGAAAAGAACCGACAATATAAACTTGACTCTGGATTACAAATGAAAACTACATGATATTCCTTCAATATTTAATTTGTGTGTTGTATAAAGAATGTAAAAATCTTCTTAATCAATATGAATTTGCATTTGAATTTTTCTCGTTTCCAACTTTCTACCAATTTCTTCAGCACTTTGAGCAAATTCAACATCCAAGGGGTTTATTTGTGTTAAGATAATAAACCTATTGCTGGAGCTTCACCCAACAGCTTGAACTATTTGGTGAAGTGGTCATTTGATATTTTAATTGTTGGAACATCATTCAACAGCTTGAACTATTGGATGAATTGGTTAATTAACAATTTTATAAGAAAATCAAAGACAAACCCCAAATGACATCCCCTCCATAAAGTACTTCTAAACGACTTCTCCTCCCCGTGTCAACCTCTTCCTCTTCTCCTAACTACTACTTTCCATTCCAAGAAATACAACAATGATGTTAAAAAAGAAAGTTTACACTTACAGGATCACGATATATCGGATAAATGGGGATTTCTTCACGATTTAGAAACATTGCCTCAGCAACTACAGGTCCTACAAAATCAAAGATGCAAGAAACAAAGCAAAAAACAGTAAAATTTGACTGTAACTTTTCAACATGAGTAAGCATTGACAAAACAGTATTATTAGAAAAAGTAAACCTTATAATATAATGCATTGCATGAAATACAAAAGTTTTACACCATTAATTTCTTAATTCTTTCAACTGTATTAAAATTCCAAAACCAAAACTAAACCCTAGAACTTTGTAATTAAACTAAAAAACAAATAACATTTTTACAAGCTTCTATAATATTTTAGTACCACAATTTAAGAATAAATTAATTTGAACTTAAAAAACAGCAAAACTATTTTTTAATTTGAATACTCTAATTAAAGCGCACCAGGCTTGACGACATGTCGATTAGTGAGAATAATTCCACGGCGTTTGTCGACGACAAAACCGGTGGCGTAACTAGCACCGGCGGACTCAGTATCAAACGCGCGACAAGCAGTTGTACGCAGCACAACGACGGCGGGGACCACCTTGCTGAGAGCCCTACGCCAATCCTCGGCGGAGGCAGAGTTCTCTCTGAACGGAGGGTCGATCTCCATGCATAACTCCTCCTTCATGCTTGACTCGAGTCCGGCCATGGCCGTATCCGATCCCAATCTCTCGAGAGGGTCCCCCATAGTTTTTACTGTCTGTCTTCAGTCGGGAAAGTTTTTATTTTCTTGAGAAAGTGAAGGAAAATATAGTAGACCCTTTTTCAGTAAGGGGTTAGTTAGAAGTGAAGAGTGTTGAAATCTGTTACTACTCGTGTCAGGTATGGTCAATTGTGTGATCACGAGTATTTTACCGAATCAGACTCAAAATTTGGTTCAAACCAAACTAATGGTCAACTTCAACAAAGAACATGTGATTTTCGTATGTTCTAAGTTTACTATCGGTTTACTATCAATATACTTATCGATTTTACTTTCAGTTAACCATCGGTTTTACTATATCTTTACTTTCAGTCTATTAAAAGAGAAGTTTATTATTGATTTACTATTGAGATCTGCGTTATCTCTCTATTTGACACAGATAGGGGAAATATTTTTCTATTTGCCTCAAATTGTTTGACATTTTCCATTATTGTTTCGGGTTCGTATTAAATAAAATAAAAATAATTATAATATAAATATATTAGGGGCTACGGTGTAGGGTTTAGAGATTAATATTTGGAAGTTACAGTTTAGGGGTTAGAAATTAGGAATAGATTTAGCTATTTGTCAGATCATATAATGCTATCATTGGGAAAATATTCTCCCAAACATTAGCATTTGATAGGGTTGAGCAAGAATCAAATTAAACCGAAAAACCGAATCGAATTCCGTTGTTTGCTTTGGTGAAAACGGTTTGATTCGGTTCCTACTAGGTGAAATTCGGAGTTCGGTGTTCGGTTTACGTTGGATGTTTTAAAAACCGAAAAAACGAATGAACCGAAATTTAATATAAAATATATTATTTTTTAAAAAATAATAAACATATATATTCATATTTATATGTTTTTGTGTTTAATCTTAATTATTGTTGATATATGAATTAGTAATTGTTATTTAAACATATACGAAAGTTTATTAGACTCTCATTATTTAATATTTAAATTAAAAAAATTAAAACAAATCGTGAGTTCAATTCCTCCCACAAGCGCTCCCCCTCCCTCAATTATCAAAAAAAAAGTAATTAAATTTGGTTTTTACTGAACCGTACCGAATCAAAATTTTCGGTTCGATATGGTTCGATTTATTTACTTCCAAACTAAAAATTCAGTTCAGTTTTCTAAACTGAAAAAAGCAAAAAAAATTCAACTGAACCAGCTGATGCTTACCGTTAGCATTTAATGATTGGGAATCTTTGACCTATCCGCAAATAGTTTTTAATAAACATACTGGCAGCCAGCGTGGTATTCTAATATTGTTCGTAGATTGCATTTGCATCAGCAAACAGCATTAGTTTTTTGACTTGTCCGCTAATGCAATCCGCAAACAGACCCTGAAAAGGCAGAAAATGAAAATTATATAACAATTTGACACAAAGAGGAAAATATTTTCCCTATTTTTGTCAAATAGAACAATAATCCAACTTACTATCAGTTTACTAAAAGAAATTAAAGTTTCTTGGGATGTTGTCATTGACCTCCGATTGAACAACTTTGCAAAGTTTCATGCCTTGGTAAAACTTTGCACCCACAATCTAAAAAGATAATGATCATGTTTAAGTAGAAATTACCATTTCCAATTGGAAATATATCAAAGTATACATTTTTATTAAATTCTATTAATAAATCAAGTTACACTAATAGATCGAATAAATCGCTCATTTTCTTGAGAGGGGGGATAACGAGGCTCGATCCCTGAGTCCTCATGCAGCTATTTGACAATGACCGATGCTTTTTTAATTGATCTTGAAAGGAATCGGTTTGAAGGAATTATAATGACTAGTTTCGCATTACGTGCTATGCACGTGGCTCGTAACGTAACTCGTCAATGAACATATTAGTAAATTTATTATAATTATATCAATTTTTTATTTATAATCAATATTAAATTAGTTAAGAATTTTTGTAAAAATAAATATAATATATTCGGTTATTAAACTTTTTTCATACTGAATTTATTCTTCTTTTGGTTTTCTAATAATCATAATTAAATAATTAACTTAATTTTATTAATAATATCTTTAAAAATAATAAGATAGAAATTTAAATAACAATATATTGACCAAATACATTATTTTAATTTTGTAGTTATTTTCAAAAAAAAAAATTGTAGTTCAATCAAACTAAAAGATAGGTATTCCTACTAATTTGGAGATAATTTAATTATTTTTTACATACTAAAAGCTAAATTGGAGATAATTTAGCTACCTATTCTAATTAGGACTTTAATTACAATAGTGATTAATTAAATAATTAATTAGTTAATTATTATAAAACCTTTATTTAGTAGTAAACTGAAAAAGATTATTCAGTAAATTTGCCTGTCCCCCCCCCCATCCGTGCTTTTATATATAGTACTAGCGTTTCGCCACGTACTACGTACGTGAGCGACATTTGTATGACCCGTTGTTGTAATTTTAAATTCATACTATCATTCCCTAAATTGTTGTATTTTTATTAGAGTTGTAGTTATATTCAATATTTTAATATTTTTCTTAATTAATGGAGGCTAATAATGTAATTTGAATCTAAAAGAAACACTGAAGCTATACGCCTACACACACAAAAGAAAAGTGATTAAAACTAAACTCTTATTTGTATTATTTTGTTACAATTAAACTTCTATGTGATGTCCAACTCTAATTTTACTTTATGTTAAAACCAAAGTGCTGGAATTTTATATCACAACAATTACTAAAGACACGTTTTTTTTACTAAAGTTAAAATTTCATTTAATTATTTTTCATATTGTAATTGGAGTTGTACTTAAAATCGTAAATATTTTAATTATTAGAGGCTAATATTGTAATTTTGCTTGTCCCCCCCCCCTTCCCACATATAAAATAGTTACTAGCGTTTCGCCACGTGCTACGCACGTGAGGGACATTTACATGACCCGTCATAATAAATATTAACTAAATTATAAATCAAAATCTTTTAGATTTTGATAAACTATTAGAAACTCTTTTTTATTTAAATTGAAATGGTAGCACGTGAGTCTATATGACCCGTTATATATTTTAAATATAATATTTTAATTTTTTAATAAATTATCGTAAATATTTGCATGTATAAATTAAATATTATAAGATGATATATTTAAATATATAGTTTTAATTATTAAATATAATATTTTAAATTTAAATTTTTAGCATATGAATGATGTTAGATGATGCGTTAGATATATATGAAAATGCATTAATTAAATATTATATTTTATATATATAATAACAATTATTAAATTATTTGATGAATTGGTTAACTATTATTTGTTATTTAAATTTTTTAATATTATTTTCTAATTATATTATATTTATAAATTTATTTGTATTTTTCTACTAAAACTAAACTTTTTCATTTTACACGTTTAAGTGATAAAAAATTTCATTTTACTAAAATTGTTTAAATAATATGAAATTGAACATACACAGGATTGCTAATATGTTTGGTTTTTTGAATTCTAAGAGTGTTTGATATTGAGTTGAGTTGCTTTATCAGCAATCCTAATCTAACAATGATACCATTAGTACGGTTACTTCCGTTTTTTTATATTAGATTTGTTCTTTTTTCATTAAAATTATTATACTAACTAATTTCAAGATGTTTAGACTTTGTTTTATTAAATCTCCTATTACAATTAAACTTCTATTACAATTAAATCTTATACATTTAAATTTCTATTAATTGTATTTTTTAATATTAATTATACCCTTAATGAAATCTAATATCGTAATTTTGCCTGTCCCCCCCCTTCCCACATATAAGATAGTTATAGATAGATAGATAGATAGATGAATTTTTTTTTATAATTGCTTATGATAGAATTAGATTGAGAGAAACAATTTTTTAGATTTGATTTTGAATAAATTTTCTTTAGTGATTTGTAGAAACAGTATAATTGCAAATAAAAAGTTTAATTTTACAAGGAAATAGAGTCAAACCGCATTGCATCAACTTGATTTGGTAAATCCATGTTTCTCAAAATATATACTCATCGTATGGGTATTTAACAATTTTTCTCTGTATTTTATTCTTTTGGTAACATATCCTCACTTAAACCAGACCTAATAAGTGAACCCAGCTTCAAATTTATTTAAGAGCAAATTACTGAGACTCTTATATATATATATATATATATATATATATATATATATATATATATATTATAATTCACATTTTAGTTTTCTTGTTTAAAAATCAAACAGTATGAAACTAGACACTCGTTTAAAAGGTAAAAACATAAGTACTTCCTACCTATTACATTGTTGTGATATAATCATCCAATCCAATCATTATATTTAGTGTCGACTTAACTTAATTCGAGTTGGATAGAACCAGGTTAAGAGTAACATTCTCTAAACTAATTTTAAAGTATGAATATCCATATTAGAAGTCGAGAACTACAATAAAACAACTCACTCACAATTTCGTTAAGCAATTAGGCTATATTTGGTTCGTAGAATATGTATGAAATGGAATAGCTATTTCCAAGGAATAAAATGGTTTTCTTTATTTTTTGGAAGAAATACTTATTCCACAAAATCACGAGATGACAATTCCGTAAAATTACTATTCCATGAATCGAAGCCGGGAATAACAAGTCTAAATGGAATAATTATTATAATCTTTATATATTCCAAAAACCAAACACAGCCTTAGACCATGTTTGGTTCACGGAATGGAATAACTATTTTTTAGGAATGTAATAGTTATTTTTTACTTTGAGTTAAATACTTATTCCATGAACCAAAATAATGAATAGCTAGTTTATACGAAATAATTATTCTGCTCCGGACCTATTTACGAACCAAACATAACCTTATTGTTTTATGGATTACTGCCTGCCTTGATTGTGTGTCTACACCATACTGCTTTGTCTAGATCAAATTTCAATTCCCATGTAGGCCAGTAATGCAAGTCTTGTTTCAATGTTAACACTTGCGATTTTCCTTTCAAGTTGATAGTTTTAATACGAACAAATTCCCCAATTTCCAATTCCTAATAGACAATGAACAGAACAAATTATAACAGAACAATATTTATATCATTGATTATGTCTCAGGAATCCACGCTACAAAAAAATAAGCAACTGTTACCTTCGTTACAATAGCAAAAGCATCCAAATTAGGAGTTGGTTTTCCATTGACTTCAACTATCCATCGAAGAGAAGTTAGACCATATCGATCTGCAGGACTTCCACGATGCGACCTAATTTATTCAATGCGTTCATAAGTTATGATTCTTCATTTTACTTTAAGGGGCCGTTTGATTCAAGGTTGGGAATGGGAATCGGAATGGAAATGATTGTTTTCATTTTTTGTTTGGTTCAAACTTCAAAGTATAGGAATGGGAATGGGTAAAGTTTAATAAAAAGAATTATTTATTATTAATTAAAAATATTTTTTTATATAAAAAAATTATATTTTTAAAATCAAATATTTTTTAAAAAAAATTATTTGAAAAAATAAAAAATAAAATAAATATTCCCATAGGGTAAGGGGGAATGGGTGATTACATTGAAGGGGTAATCACATTCCCATTTCCTAGTGTAATTTGACAAAACAAACACAAACAATGGAAATCATTCCCATTCCCATTCCCATTCTCCCCATTTTTTGGCGAACCAAACGGCCCCTAAGTGGGTTCTAAAAGCTAATATTGTATAGGCTGAATGTGCTGAATCATGATAAACCATTGTTATGTTTGAACAGAAGTTGCCAATATGAAGAAATTGATCCCAGAATGTGGAGTCTGTTAGAATTCAAATATATGATGTTAAGTAAACTGTAAACATGCTAAGTAATCAAGGCTCTGTTTCGCCCAACTAAGGAGTACAATTTTTTTTATATATTTGTGAGTTTTTTGTCCTTTGTTTTAGCCATTCCCGCTATTGAGGGAAGCTGAAAATTCTAGTTTTCCTCAATAGTTCAATTTCAAAAAGTTGATTTTGAAAAATCTTCATTTTTTTAATAAAACCACAAACTGATTTGAGAATTTGACTGTGATCGAAACAAAACAAATTCTATCATGTTGGTATTAATACTCTACTTTTAGATGTAACTTCAACAACAATACAGGCTACAACTTTTTGGTAAAAGGATACTTACTTAGCAACATAAACACCATGTCCTTCTTTAGGAAGAAATCCAAGAGCACGCACAGCTGAATTCGGATACTGAACAATGCACCCACACCAATTTATCATACGTGTTGTGCCGTTCCCATTTCTAAGATCTACCCCTACAAGAAGATCAATTTCATGTCCCTAACAAGACATGAAAACATATCAAATTGACATCTCATTAGAAAGTACATAAAATCATCGATGTTTACTTACCTGTCTAAATATGGTCATGTTAAGTTTCTCATCATTGCCACCACAATTCTCTAACAATTTACAGGCATTTTCCATATCAAGATAACAAGAAACGGGCTCCTTATTCACTGCCAACACCATGTCACCTTGTTTTAATAGAATCTCTGCTTTCGATCCAGCCAAACAACCTTTAACACGTAAAACCTGGCGTCTTGCTGGATCTTTCTTAATAAGAGTCTGCAAAAGAACAATGCAAATAAAGATATAAGTATTGTTTATCTACATATTTGACATATGAATACATTGATCATATCTAATTTTTGATGATGCTATTGTATCAGTCATATTGAGCCTAAAGATTATACGCCCTCCTTTTGAACAGTATTCGTTGGTATTAAATGGTTATCAAGTATCAACTTATGTTTAGATACAGACTAGGACTATCCATCAGTACCCTACCAAAAAGAAAAGTATGATACCCTGTTCGGGAAAAAACATAAAAAAACTAACTGATCATATCTCAGTTAAAAAAATGGCTATCAAATTATAAAATATCATATAATTTCAAATAAGATGACAAAAAGGATAAACATATAGTAAAAAAAAGAAAAAAAAACAGAAAAGAAACTTACTTGGATCCATTCCTCACTCAATCCAAAACTCCGAGCCTTTGATAGGGATCTGGGGATAAGATCAACCTCTAAATCCCTAACAAGTGGCATTGGCCTTTTGATACCATTTATGAGAAGAGATGGTCCATTTGCACCGGATATAATCTTGTCAAGTACTTGGCTGACCATATAGATTGGAATACCTTTAACATATTGAGAAGGTGTATTGCCCACAGGTTTTGCCTAAAAATGAAGATTTAAGTATTGTTCACGTAATATCATGACAAAGAAAATTAGAAGAATTATATGAACACTGAGAACCTTTGTTGCAAAGCTGGCCCACAAAGCTTGCACCTTTCCATGCTCATTACTCAGGATGCCACGAAATGCAATACCAAAATCTGAAATTTAGCATTATGAGAAACCAACACACACATGATAAACACAGCTTGTTAAGTATTAACACCTTACCGGAATCAAGCTCAATCACTTCCATACTTGTTGCTCTAACACATAGAGGTTCGGTTGAACCAATGTTCAAAGCAAGACACGAATTTGTCACTACAGCTTTCCTAGAGATTGCTCGTAAACTTCTTAGCCCCACTAGATATACCGGATCTCCATGAGATAATGCAGGCTCTGTTTGAAGAGTACAAACATAAACACCTTGAAAACAGAACTTCAAATGAAGAACTAAAATACATAATGTGACCTGACCAAACAAATAAGGCTGCAAATAACTACAATCAAAAAGCCTCTAGTTTGTTACCGGGTTAGGAGAAGTGCAAACTCAAAAGAAAAGGGAAGCTTATGATATGTTGGAATCTCATACAAGCCCCATATCTTTTGTATTTCTACGATTCCTTTCAATATCTAATTCTAAGTACTTCTCCCCCAATCTGATATTATGATATCGAAATAGACCAAAACTCTTTTGTGATCCAAGTCTGACCACTAATAGATACTGAAAATTTACAATTAAAATGATCGCAAATCTGCATGCTTCATTTTTCATAGAAGTTCTCAAGGAATCAGTAGAGGACAATTGCAATTATATATGTTACAGCAAATTGGCCTGATCAAAACTGAATCAGACTAATTTTGACATCTCAAACAAATCAATCTTGATCCTGACACTTTAATAACAAATTCTCCATGTTGTGAACTTGATTCTTATTCTTTTTGTTGGAAATATATTCTTATAATTGAAAAGAATAAAAGTACAAAAAATATATAGGACAACTGTTTGTAAAGTCAAACATACCAGGAAGAAGTTCAGCAGCACGAATCATTGAAGCTCCAGCTCCTAAAGCAGATGGGTCATATGCCACAAGAGCATAATTATAAACAGGATGAAGAAAAACCACCTACAATGAATCAACAGCAACTCAAATGCCAATTTTATTTTATTTAATTTTAACATGTGTAAGAGTTTACCTGGCCTGGTATTTCAATAGGAAATGCGGCAAAAGATAGCATCACATCACATGCAGATATTGGAACTGTATTTCTGTCAACTGCAACTAATCCCATTCCTTGAGAATGATGTATAATGACTCCCGTTCCATAAAAATATCGTGAATGGAGGCCATCAAGCAAACATGACGGAGGCACATTAACCTACATAAAATAACCATTTATTCCAAACCAATGGGAAAATATATGAGAAGAAAGCAGTAGGCTGAACTTGCTATCGCAACAAACAATAGCACAAAAAAAAGATTTATTGTTGATGAATGAATAAAACATCATTAACCAGCACATAAAATGGGATAGAAGAAAAAAATGACATTATGTAGCAAGATGGTACAAAAATAAGCATCAGTGGTTGCCTGACCTAGTGTATAGAAGCTGGAGTGTCAGTTTTCATGTATGTTTCTTACCATTATTTTTTATCAACCAACACTGTTACCAGGAAAACTTTGCTACAATTCCATGAAAACTCGAATTTAAAAAATTGAAGCAAGGCAATAAATAACAAGGCTCAACTAACAAGACTAGACAAAACTTTGACATTTTTGGCTTTATATTCGTGAAGCTTTTTACTTCCGTATTTTATAAAATCTACACTGCAGAGTTATAGAATCAATTCTGACTATCTGATACAGCTTAGTGGATCCATTTCTCTTTCTCCGTCTCTTTATTTATGTGTAAATTAGTTACGCAGAACACTTTGTAATGAAGCCATAGAGAGTATCTCCAAGTACGAGTTTGATGATATCAGGCATTAGGTTTCAGAATTAAATTATAACCTTAACTAGGAGCACAGTTAACCTGCAACCTTTATCGATGAGAACATACTTTAAATCAGGATAATCTTTCAGTCAATTTAAGTACCTTATTATTTGTTTAGAAGCTTATTTCCAATCCTACATTTAGTGCCAGCATTATACATTAAGTAGTTCAATTTAGAGCATCATGTTGAAGTGGGAATCCCACATTGATTGTGTGTGTGAAAGGACATGTGTTTACATATTGGTTGGGCACCTCCACTTAACACCAATTGGTTTTCAGATGGAATCAAAAAAATCATTTTGTTGCAACTTATAAGAACAGAAAGATCAAACTACAATCAAAGTTGAAACATTGACTTCACAGCTTAAATATGAAATGCTATTGAAAAATCTTAAGACTTGGAAATATTACCTCTACCATCACAAGGGCAGGCTCTATGACATGCTCTGAAAATGAAGCAATACTTGCAGCTTCTTTTGAATCTTTATGGCTGCATGAATTTTTACTTTCGGTGACCATTGAATCCTCCAACTTGATTTCTTTAGTTTCTTCTGAGGTACCATCAACAACAACATTGTTATTTATAGTTAAATCCCCAAGCCCTTGTGTTCTTGTTTCAATGTCATGTACTTCTTTTCCAGAAACATCTTCTTTAAAACAATGATCATTATTAGCTTCTGAACTAGCAACACTATTTATCGAGTCCAAATTGTTAGTTTGAGTTGTGTGTTTCAGAAGAGTAGATTCACTACTTGATATAGATGTTCCTCCTTCTAAATCTTGTCCAAGATCACTGATACAAGACGAAAAGAATAGGGACTCGGGCTGCAATGCAGGTCTTGCCAGCCATAAGCCAGAACTATCATCGCGGGTGTATATCTTTGGTGCATCGTACCATTCATGACGATCGATTGTGACTAAGGAAGACTGCAATTATAAAGGAAATCAAGTAGAAATTTACTCTTCATGTTTTAAACTTTAAACGAAAAAATGATTTAGGAGATCATAGATTAGTGCATACCTTCCTTCGATGGCGATCATTGTATGTTATATATTCTAATGGTACTCGAGCACCCCTAGACAGCCTAGACAAAACAGAGATTAGATCTTCAAGTTGTGATATCTCTACATCAGCAAAACTCTTAATGATAGCATGTCGAGGAACTCCAGCTCTTGATAGCATATATCTGCAAGCAGTTCAAAATGATGATTTTTACTAAAAAAATATACATGTATAAACCATAATTTGAAGATATTATTTTTCTCCTTGAGTTTTAATATGAATGTTCCAAGTATTATTCCATTTTATTGTAATATGGTGCATGGATAAATCAAACTGAATGAAAGTGAAATGTAAAACAATATCAACTTGCCCAGGTTGTGCTACATATATAAGCCCACATTGAAAGCGAAAGCTTCTCGCCTGTTCCAAACAGAAGTTGCACATGTTTAGATGTTGCCAGTGGCAAACAACTGCAACTAAGTTCAAAAAGAATAAAAGCAAGGGCACGACATCTGGAAACAGTTGATAGAATTAAACAAGTATGACCTACTTGTTGATAAGACAAAGGGTGAATCACTGCTCCACTAACTTCTAAAAAATGGTCAGGAGTTATTGAGTGCAAATCTTGAACCTGAAAGAAAAATTTCAGATTTTTCATATATTGAAAATGAACATGAAAAATCAAATCAGTCACTTGAAGGGATATGGACCTTGATTGTATTACAATTTTTGTCTTGCCTCCAACAGGAAAGGTATAAGAAACAGAAAAATAATGATAAGTTATGTCCAAAGAGGAAAAAGGTAAAATGTATGGTTATTCCTTTTTCTCCTTTCCTCATTATCACTAGTTATCAAATGCAGCACACAAGTAGCATGGAAATCTTCCAAGGAAACAGAAGCCTTATACCACAATTGTAATTCAAATTAAGTGCACATATATCATCAGAAATACAGCATAAGATTCTGTCAATTTAAAAAGCCAGCTGAGTCCTGAAGATAAACTTGAAATGATTCCTGATGTTGCATTAAGTCATCGAAGCAATCTGAAATGATTATGAATGTAAGATTTGATAAAACCTAGAATAAGTCTTACCACTAAGTTTGCAATCAGAGATTCACCACCTCTTTCAACCTGTATTTGAACTGTTTTGCCAATGCTATCATCAAGCAGAGTCTCCAGTTTCAGAAATCGAGTAGTTACCTGCATTAGAGTAGTTTAGTGATATCTTCAACATGTCACATTCCAACATGATTACCGGTTAGTAAATATCTTTCAGTACAATCATAAGGCCAATCTTTACTTTGTAACCACAAACAGGCCAATATAGTGATCTCACGGTTACGGTTCAGATTCTATAATGCAGACTCATAATTTTGATGGTAGCTCAAATGATTAATTGTCCACAATTCCTTGTAAACCAAAATGTTACTCGTCTTTTATCCATTACTTAATGCTTATTACATTTTGCACAAATCGTATTTTTTCTGTCATTAAAAATATTTTGACAACAATTTTCAATTTCATTACTGAAATTTCCGTCATGGTACACATAACTCACAAATTTGTATGGATTCCCTTTGAGCTCAATTACTTTCGAAAATCCAATGTAACATAGTTTCTATAAAGGCCTAACTACTTTAAACCTTTGCGTTTTTTATCAATTACGAGCAAACTTTTTAATTTTTATAATTATGTCCAATTTGAAAATTCTTTTTCCATTGTGTCCAAAACTTTGAGTTTTATTTTTCAAAGGCTTAATGTCATAAAAAATCTTGACCTTTTAACCTCTTTTCAATTTTACCCCGACGTTGTAAAATCGCCAATTGTATCCAAATCCGCACCTTTGGGTTTCAATTGTACCCAATTTTATAGATTGGACTGTTTTCCATTCTAAAAAAGTTCAAAAAAAAACCCTTATAAATTATTCATTTGAACTATTTTCCATTTGAAAAATTCAAAATGAATGACTTATGTGAACCTTTTTCCAATGGAAAAGAGATCAATTTAGTACTTGTGGGTACAATTGAAATTGAAACTGAAAGGTGTTTGGGTACAATTGGCAATTTTACAATGTAGGGGTGAAATCGGGAAGGGGCTAAAAGGTCGAGGTTTTTTGGAACATTAGCCCTTTTTTAAATCCAAACCTTTGCCTTCTTTTATCAATTACGACCAAATTTAAAAACATTGTCTAGCTTAAAAAAAATTATGAATCACAATTGATAAAAGACGCAAATCTTTGGATTTAAAAAATGAAATTTAGAGTTTTGGACATAATTGCAAAAACCCTTTCTAACTAGACATAGGTTTGATCGTAATTGATAAAAGACGCAAAGGTTTGTATTTAAAAAATAGTTTGGCCTTCTATTAAAATGGCCGACAAACAGGAGGTACTGAGGTAGAGGCAGACCTCAATTTTTCATGAATCTAATGAAGAACTTGCTCAAATTAGTAATCCACAGATTATATACAATGCGAAATTACTCGTACTCTTAAGTAAAGAACCCGACATACAAAAAGAAGAGAGTGAGACATAGAGAGAGGATGAGAATTAGAATGAAATGTAATTCAGCTATACAATTAGTACTACAATTTCAAAAAGGTCTTTAGAAAGTTGTTTGTAGATATAAAATTGACGAGGAGTTCTATGGGGTTGTAGATAAAACTTACTTCCCCGTTCACGCATACTAGAACATCCCCTGGCTCCAATTGCGTATCAGCTGGACCACCCGGTACCTGACCAAGCCAGTATCAACGAAGTGGAGAGAAAAAAAAACACAGGCAAACCTGATAAAGTTTCATTACAATATATAGTTTGAAAACACATGTCTGAGCTCACCACAGACTGAACAACAAGCATTCCAGTTTCATCAGGTGGAGAAGCACGCCTTACCATCTACACAAGCCAAAACTAGAATAAGCACTAAACTAATGTTCATCACATTTATCCAAGCTAAAGAACTAGGTACCTGCTCTGTCTCACTTTGAAGACCAAGCTGCCGAACTTTTTCAAATCCTTTATATCGAAATGTCACCTAGATTACAAATTGTGAATGCCAGAACAAACACAATGAGTCCCAGAATATGGCTAAGAAATTGCAAAATGAAAACAAATTAAGCAAACTATCCACATTAGCATGTCAATAATGTAAGATATCCAAAGCATTGAACACCAGTCTATTTTAGAGTCATAGTGGAAAGCCATTTAATTTTCAGTTAAGAATGATTCGAAAAAATAAAATAAGGTGCTCTGCTTTTGATTTTGAAATAGATAGGTAAACATGTTGCCAATCCAAATTTAATCCAAGTAGTAATTGCTGTTAGATTCATAAGAAGAGGATACCGTTCCCTAACTTTGCATTTTCTACATGATTCCTGATTCTGCAATTAATTTTTGTTACTTTTTAAAGTTGGTACGCAATGGCCATTCTTGTTAAAAGTCGGAAATTAGCATTACAGCACAGAGCCATTATAAGTAAGAGTGCAGAAGCCATGGACAAAAATGAACTAAAGACATAATAATCTAGTGATGGTACAAATTATGTCAGAACAATGATAACACTTACTAGTCTTAATAGCAGCCATTGTTGGTCACCAAATTATCATATTACCCAACAGTTCGAAAAAATTGAATGAGGATTTAATTGAACTTTAACAACAGACCTGAAGAGTACCGCGAGGTACCGGAGTTGCTTCCCATGTACTGATATTAGAATCTCTTCCCTTCTGGATAAGTCTCAGTGCCCTAACAACCTGAAAAGTTAAATACCTGACAGTTCAGGGACGAGATGCTACAACTATTGTCCAAACCTAAAGGCTTTATATGGAAAAAAATCTCAGCAAATATACACCAGAAAATTAGAAAAAAGAAAGTAACAATGAAATCATGAACAAATAGCAACAACAAAAACACAAACTGTTACAGAGAAACCCATTATAAAATTGAGAAGGAAAAGATCCCATCTGACTATATGAGACTGCTCAAGAAAAGACTTGATTGATCCACCAACATCTTCATTTCGGTTTATGTATAGTACATCCAGATAAACATATCACCTCTTCAGAAATAAATTATCAGAAGAAAATAAATTAGACTCCGTAGATCAGATTTGATAATCTATTCTTTTTCTATAAGAGTACTGGATAGAAGCAGCAGGACAAATGGCAGCCTGACTAGGAATCTTCAATACAATTATTGAGTTAATAGATGAGAATGTTCCTACAATTACATCATAAAGGAGAGGACATTGTTCTATCTATAAGTTGATTGCTACTTTCCGACTTCAATCCATGAGGCACAATTTTTCAGCTAAGTAGTCTTTTTTATATTCTTTATCTTCGTATCTTGTGAAGGCTTATGACAATACGCACACCTCGAAACAATTCCAACAGCAAATGCATAAGACAATTCATAAGCCGTCTACATGTCTCTTAACAAAACATTCTAGAGGACTTCTTTTCTGATACTACAAAGCATAATCACATCTAAATTAATTTTAAGCTAAAGAGAATCAGAATGAATGGAAAAAATGATAATCTCTGTACTCGCTCTAAAGGTAAAAAGTAGGCTGATGACGAAGATGATGTTTTGCCTCCAGCATTTAGGGCCACAGATCTGCCTAGCCGATCAATCACCGGTGAACCGCTAGAACCACCCTTAGTTCCAGAAGCTGCCTAAAAATGAGCGTAAAAATAAGGAAAAAACATTGTAATATTTTTAATCAGAACATAAGAAACTGAGAAACCATACTAAGATATTGTTTAACGTGACAACAATAATTGCAAGGGATATGCAACAGAAAGCTAGTATTCCTTTTCTTCATTCCTAATACATCCATGGGATTCGTAACATAAAATTACTTACTTGAATGTAGAACGTATTAAAGTCATTATAGCCATCCCTGCACCCCATGATAGAGGCATCAAATTTATAGTATTTATCTTGAACTACTTCTGTATAATTAAAGCACATAATTTGATCTAAGATGGAACCAAGGAAATCTGTAAATTGATATACTTTTTATATCCGGGAGCATCCCGATCCAAACGAGCAAGAGTACCAGCCAAAATCGATACCTGTGTATAAGATAGTTATTGAAAAGATTACATTCATAATAGAACTCAGCAAGCCAAATGAATATTAATACTCCAAAGAAATGTTCAAAGATATTAAAAATTCATTAGGAAGTAAAATACCTTCTCACGACTATCATTGCCAACAACTCGAATTTCCAACCCAACACATGCAGCCTCAGGGGCAAGAGGAATCTCTTCATAATTCAGATATTGAATTGCAGCAGGATCGTAACGAAAGAAACCAAAATCATGGACCTAAGGAAATGAAACAAGTGATTGCAATCCATGATCATAATTAATTTAGATATTGAAAGTGTATGCTCAAAAGTGTTTGCTCATATTGTTAGTGAAAGAGAGTGGGATCGAGTCCATAACATTAAGGCCATCATTTCTGTATGGCCATCCATGGAGTTGGTAACCGATGCTTTAATTGAATACACAACTGCAAAATGCTTCAATCATCTCAATGCAGAGACTATTATAGAAACTCGAAGACAAACTCCATATGTATGATTCAAAAAGAAATAATCTTAAGATGAAAAAAATCAAATAAAAGGAAAATGAAAAGAAAATAAAAATACTCACTGGATCTCTATATATAGGATATAAAAGAACTTCTTCATGGTTTGCAAATATTGCCTGCGCAACAACTGGACCTACATAACAAAAAAAAAAGTCAAAACATGGATCAATAAGTGCACTTCTAGTTTTTTTTTTCTCCATCAAAGGCTAAACTTTATTTGATGAAGTAAGAATAGTACCAAAAGTAAGACTCCTCAACAATGAGTGAATTATTTTAAAATTAAATGATGATACTGTACAGTAACATAAGAAACGTTTAGCTACCAATTAAGCCAAACAATTACATTTACAGTATACAAACTAAAATTTAATTTTTATTATCACTCCATCATCATCATTACTGGAGGATTTTTTGTATTTCTAAAAACGTAGTATATGAACAACAATTCTACTCTAAAATAACTGTGTATATAAATAAATTCTACAAAATTTTGTAAATTAATTAGAACCAAACACACCATTGTTACCCTTTGAATAACATGTCCAACTTAATAAAACCAAGCAAAACTACTAAACTAATACAACCTTTTTTCAAGGCAGTTCTTTAAATCCTCCTCGTTAATTTGTTTAATTAATTACTAATTGTAAAGTTTATGCATAACTTCAAAAAAAAATTATTTTGACTTTAGTAAATTGTTATATGCAGTATGAATAATTCACTGAAATTTACGATTGCTATCTACGTCGAATACAGGGGTAAAACCGTAAAATGTTCACGTTTTCCCGCGTTTTTTTAGTTCGTTTCAAAAAGCGATGAAAAAAGAAACGTTTCTACAGATAACAATGACGAGGATGATGACTAACCAGGTTTAACGACATGTCGGTTAGTGAGAATGATGCCTCGTATTTTGTCAACGACAAATCCCGTAGCACAACCAGATGACGGAAGTTCAGTGTCGAAGGCACGACAAGTCGTAATTCGAATGTCAACAACAGCGGGAACGATCTTATTGATAGTTTCTTTCCAATCTCCTCCTGTGAGTTTATCTCCAGATAACACGACGTCGTCTTCGTAATCGGCGTCGGCGTCGGCGTCGGCGTCGGCGGCGTCATTACTTTCCATCTGCAGAGTCTCCTCGTAGTCTCCTTCGGTTGATCGCAAAGCCGATGATTCCATCTCCGATTCCAATTTGTGCAAGTCATCCATGATTGTTTAATAAGCTAAATTAATTCAGCAGTAGCAGTCATAGTAGTAGGTACATTTTTATTGTTAATTGTATATGAAATTGAGTCGTCTTCGTCTTTTTCTATTCTATAAATTAAAGTAGAAAAATTATTGCACACAACCGTTGCGCTATGTGCAACAAACCAATTGTGCGTTAGCCATGTAGAAAATTGAATGATAAAAAAAATAAGTAATAATTAAAAGATTCCCTATCGCAAATGCTCATTGGCTTGATATAAAAATGACATGGCGCAACGGTTGCATGGGATAAACACTGGCTAAGAAAGACTCTTCAAGTGAGACCTGCAGTAGTAGATGCTTTCGTTAATTGGGAGAATTTCCTCTTAGGTACCTAAACTTTTATCTTTTTCCAGTATAACTTCTGAATTCTGATCTATAAATAAAATATACTTAAATTATAATTTTATAACATTAAAATATTTTTCATTAATGACTCTCAATTTCTGTCAAAATAAGCTGGTATGACAATCGTGTAATATCTGAATGGTGTATCTTTTTGATCTTACTAAACACACATCATATGAATTCCGCACAGTGTTATATAAAATCCGATATTAATGTTTCATGAGTTATGTGACACCCATCTATTTAATCAGTAAAAATACTATATTGTAAGATATTTATTTTGATAGATAAAATGTTTATATAGATGTCATGTTGATATATTTAACAAAAAAATTGTTAATAAAATATACTGTACTGCTATAAAATTATAGTTATGATATATTATGTTTATAAAATAAAATTTCAGTATTGTGCAGGAGAAAAGAAGAAAGTTTATATGCCATGAGTGAGCATTTCTCCATTAATTATTAGTAGTGAACTAAAGAGCATCTCTAAAAAAACCTTTTAAAGAGGTAAATTATTTTATTTAAAAATAATAAATAAAAAGTATAAAATAGAAAGCGGATATGTGACCAAACTTTACTTTCGGACTTTCGGTTACAAATCTCATTAATCATTGTAATATAATATTTATTATATACATTATTAAATAATTTTAAAAAATAACTTGAAAATAAGAAATTGACATGTATGAAAATAAAATGAATAAAGAAGTATTAATTAAAATTTATTATTCTACAATTTAAAGTTTCTTTTTTATATTAGAGATGCTATTCATTTTAGGCCTTTTTCAATAGCATAACCAAAAAGTTAACATCAAAAGGAAAATTGAAAATGATTAAAAAAAAGGTTAGTTATGTGTCACTGTCACACTATCTTTGGGTGATGGGCTGTCAGTGGATCTTAATAAGTTGTAAGCAAAAGCCCCAAGTATAGCTCCAAATATTGGGCCTACTATATACACCCATAATCCTTTGTATACATGCTTCACTATTGCTGGCCCAATACTCCTTGCTGGGTTCATTGAAGCCCCTGAAATTGGCCTGTAACATTCAATTATCTCAATTATGGTACGACTAATTTCGAATCTAAACAGAAAATACAGTTTAAATAAATATTACTCAATTATGATGGAAATGAGAAATTACCCAGCCACAAAGACATTCAATAGAATGGTCATGCCAATGCCAAGTCCTCCTAGGGGTCCAACCTGTGAAAAACATTAGAAATTGCTTTAAGATTTCATTTTTTATTTCTACAATTTTAAATCATTAAATTAGAGCTAATTATCGGCAACGAACCGCTGCTCGATCGTCGGTAGTAACACCGGAAACCACGAACATGAGGAGGAAAGTGATGATGATTTCCATAACTAGAGATTGCAAATTTGATCCAACTGGTACAGTTCCAAAATATGCATTAGAATTCACATCCAGCACTAGAACCAGTGTGGTACTAGCAAGAAGTGAACCTATTACTTGAGCAATTATGTAAAAAGGTACCTGAAATTATCATATATTTACAATTAATAAAATTATCGTATTCCTAATGCACTACTGATCACTAAACAGCTCATAATATGATACAATAACTATCGTATTAAATATTTTTGACATGATTGCAAAATAATCTGTGAATTTTAACATGTTTTATAACTTTAGCATGAAACGGCACAATACCTTATCTTTAGGTAGAAGAAAGACGTAGCTGGCACAAGTACAATCAGTACCTTGGCCTTGGAACATTAAGTAAGTTTTCGATTAAAAAAAAAGATATGCGGATGCTAGGATATATAATGTCACTGTACCGACATTAACATCAGCATTTTCCTATCGGTGTTCTAAATTTTAAAAATTAATAATTTGTCTTTTAACAAAAATTCCTATTAAAATAACAAAATACGCTAAATGTTTTAAGTGATCGAATATTTTTAAAATCGAATTAGAGACTAACCTGGCGAATCGGAAATCGCAGAAAGAGGGCGGAAGTGATGGTGACTGCAGGATTAAAATGTGCTCCAGAGATATGGCCAACTGAATAAATCATAACCGTTACAATTAGACCCCAAGTCACACATATGCCTGGGAATGTCACTGAACCGTAGATTTTGTTCACAGCAACAGATCCACATCCAGCAAATATCACAAAATAGGTGCCAATCACCTCAGCAACCAACTGAATAAAAAAAAAAAGAACACAACAAATTAGCTAAATTTTAAAATTAATGTACTAGGCCTGCACAAACGGGAAAAAAGGCGAAACGGAATAATATTTCTTACAGGAGTAGCTTAGTAGGTTACAAATATAAAATCATAATATTTCGTAATCGAAAAAAAATACTTAAATATAAAACTCGACAAGTTTCCGTACAATGTCACGTCTATTTTACATATGTGCCATAGATGGTGTGTGGCTAACCTTTTGTGCAATTTGGACAAATTTGGGTGAAAAAAGAGAGAGAAAATAGTTAGAGTTTGAATTAGGCTTAGTTGAAGTGTTGACTAATCCTTCTTCTATCTTGATAATCTCTTCCTGTTCAATTCCATCAGGTATTGTGGCCATTATTGCTGATCAAACAAATATAAGAAATTTTGGAGGATGAATGGCAGCTGAGAAGTTGTACAAAATTCAGGAATTTGGATTATTGGATATGGTTGAGACAATTTAGGAGACACATGTGAAATCGCAAAAGTTTGGTTTTAATTATTAATTACTTGGAATTGAAAGTAATTATCCAAGTTGAAAAGCATTTCTATATATTTACATCCTAATTTTATTTTATTTTATTATAACTATATACCCTCCATCGCAATTAGAAAATTTCATTTTTAATTTACATACAGTTTAAGAAGATATAATTTATATTTTTTGTTCATAGTTTGTCCTTATTAATTGTGTCATCCGAATAAAGAAACAAACTTTAAATTTGTGATTTTGTTTTGAAAAACATTGAAATTTTGAATGTTTTATTCATTATTACATCAAATAACTTTTTAAAATGTCATTGAAAAAATTATCAAATACTAATGAGTAATTATGATAGTAAGTAATTATGATACTTTCTTTTAACATTTTGTATGAAGAAAAAAAAAGCTAATTTCTACTACAACATTTTATTACCTTTAAATTTAGCTTAAAACATAGTACAACGCTCTTACACTTGAACTCTAGAGCATTTTTTCAATTTACAAAAGGCCAAATATAATAATTTGCTTAATAATATATAAAAAATATATATACAAATTGAAGGTTAATTATAACTAGTCTTTAACAATACACTTTTGAATTGATAAATTTTCCACTCATGAATTTAGTACATGAACTAGATGGTGTAGCCTAGTTCGATTGTTTTTTTAGTGATCAATTATAAATGAATTAGATGGTGTGACTTAATCGTAGGTTTTTTCTCATAAGATAGAAGTTTTGAGTTCAAATTTCTACATCTACATCTCATGAGATTAAATCTCTTGAGAGACATACGTGAGGTGCCACTGACAATGTGGTGTCGTTAAATATCTAACTACTAACATCTAGCAGTTGATTATCATTTTGAAAAAGAAGATTATCAAATGCATACCCCTACTCTAGTCTATTATTCACAAGACAACAATGAGCTACCGACAATAGCACAAATGTTAAAATTCTAGACTTGCATTTGAAGGTACATAATCAGACTTATATTTCTTTCGAATAATAGTTTTGATTTAAACTAGATCTTGACTAATATTGAAATTTGAGTTCGAATTGATGACGTGTATATAAATTTTAATAGAAAAATAATAATATTATTGGTAAACATATATAATTATAAAATAAAATAAAACATAAATTCATCAAAAACTATATTAATGTTTGAGTTGATTTGAGTAGTTTAAATTCGAACTCAACTTAATTAATATCAAACTAATTTTAAGTAATTCGTGAGTTGATTCGGTTCTGTAGCTAGATACCTTCGAGGTAGTTGGACTGCTTTCTTAATTTGTTTAACTTTAAGAAAACATGATTCCTTAAGAAGAAGAAAAATTAGGCAGGTGTTATAAGTAGAATTTTCTTTCTTGTATTTTTATACCTCATGCCAAGAAAGAATTATGACAATTCAGAAAATATACATTCAAAGAATTGAAAAACTGAAAGAACCTGCCTAGCTCCTTCTTTACCTAACAATATTTTTTCAATATTTGCGGTTTGTTTCCTTTTTGATATATGTATCGTACATTGGTTTAATCAGAAATTTTTATTAAAGAGCACAATATAGAAAAGAAAATCCTAACTAATAATGTATTTATACCAATCTAAAACCTAGTTTAAAATCAAAACTATTTTTCAAACGAAATATATGTTTGCAACTGATTATGTACCTTCAAATACAGGTCCATAATTTTAACATTTATGATATTGTCGATAGCTCATTGTGATCTTACAAATAATAGACTAGACTAAAAGTATGCATCTAATAATCTTCTTTTTTGTTATATTAAAATGGTAATAGACGGTTTACCAAGTAAATGCTAAACTGCTGTAAAAAGTCTCTCTCTAAACTTTTCTCTCTCAACCTTTTTTTTCTCTTTCACAAATTCTAATAGTCTTCTCTTTATGGAAGTGGTTTTTGACCAATCTTTGATCAAAAATCACCTCCTCACACTCAAATCTTCTTATAAATCGTATAAAATAAATGATTCTATCATATGAGTAAGTTTATTGTTTTTTTTTTCATTTTGAATTCCTACTCTCTATGAGTTCATTATTTTGATGGAGTATTGTCTTTTTTAAATATCAAATTTTTGCAAAAAATCGTCTACTTAAAAAATTAATTTATAAATTTATATCTTTTCAACTTGATTATTGTTTCTTAGATCCTAAATTTATAGCTTTTCTTGTTGTAATTATTTAGATTTATAATTTATTACTGTCTTTTAACTAAATTTAATTTTTAAATCTAGTTATTTTGATTTATGTATTCGGGTGATCCTTGGTGGTTAGTTTAACCCTATTTAATTACTGTATTTTTACAGCTCTCATCATAATGTGTTGAGAAGCCGTTCATGTGATTTTCGTTATTATTAATTAAAATTTTAGCCTTTGGAAACAAAAAAATAGTAACAGACTATTAGAATTTGAGGCATGGAACCTCACATGTTTCCCTTAAGAGATTTAATCTCATAAGATGTGGATGTAAAAACTTGAACTCAAAACCTCCACCCATGAGAAAGAACCCCACACTAGGTCACTCCATCTAGTTCATTTATGGGTTAATTACATATAAAATCACCACCTTTACACGAATTTTCAAAAATAACACGACCTTTAAAAGGTGTCAATTCAGGGCATCACTTTTCGTTTCTTTTCAAAAACAACATGGGCACGTTTTTTGATAAAATTTTGCTGACTTGGACACCCGATGAGAGTGCCACGTGTCACGCCACGTCAGCAAAAATGCCACTAAAAATGTGCCCGTGTTATTTTTGAAAAAAAATGAAAGATGGTGCCCTGAATTTCCACGTTTTGAAGGTCGTGTTATTCTTGCAATTTCGTGTAAAGGTGGTGATTTTATATGTAATTACCCTTCATTTATAATTGACGACTAAAAAAACAGTGTACTGTTAAAGACTAATTATATATTAACCTTGAGCTCGTAAAATATAACTCTTGAATTCGAACTTGATTGTATTTCGATTCCTCTCGACTAAGTTTAATAAAAACCAAGTTTGAAATTTAATAAGCACCAGCCTTTACATTTTCGAAAACCAGACTCTGGATTATATAAATCAAAAAGTTTCAGTACATCGCCTCCGTCCTCCAGCTATTTTAAACTTATAGGAAAATTCACTCATCTGTAATAATAGTACATCATAAACCGAATATAAGTAAGACTTTTCTTGTGTAATGATAGAGATATATAAATTACGTGCCAATTTGAAATTCTAAGATATTCAATTGTTTCAAATTTCAAAAGTTTCTTTAATTACAAGCCAATGTTTTTTTTAAATCAAACTACAAAACTATGATTTCCAATTCATACATCATCCAGATTACCAGTCACCAGATACCAACACTAGGGCCTGGA
The DNA here is from genome assembly GCF_937616625.2 of Mercurialis annua. Taxonomy (NCBI): domain Eukaryota; kingdom Viridiplantae; phylum Streptophyta; class Magnoliopsida; order Malpighiales; family Euphorbiaceae; genus Mercurialis; species Mercurialis annua. The sequence goes on along the minus strand of NC_065573.1, from coordinate 31,992,259 downwards.
CTAGCATCTTCTTCACTATACCTTTTTCTTTACAAGGAAGTCTTATCTCACAAAACCGACATGCGAAACCGAAAAACACAGAAGGAAAAACTTCTGATACCTCAAAAAATCATTTCAAGAAAAGTTCAGAAGTACACTTACTAATAGGCAGATCAGTTGGGGTGCATACCATAGCAGCCCTTTGCTGTAAATGTCTCAAACTCTGTTCCATGCTAACTTGCACCATTTCCGCTAGCATTTTCTTCGCCTTACCGGATTGATCATCTCCATCTATCTGTGAAATAATGTTGCACACAATATTCTCTAGTGTGTCAGCTTGAAACTCGGACCGTGGATACGGAGTTTCCCTCAGTAACTGCAGTAAGGTGTGAGCTTTTTTCTGAGACTTGGGTGTTCCTTGTACAGTAAGCTCGAGAAGTCCTGGAATCACACCTTCTCGAAGAATTGGTTCTCGGTATTTACATCGGTCGGTTTGGCACATTGTCAGTAAAGCCCCGACTGCATGTTCTCGACTCTGAATAGATCCATTTTCTAGTACTTCGATAACAGCAAGAACTCCGCCTTCTTCAGATGTCAATGCTGTTCTACCCTCATCGAAACTAACCAAAGATTCTATGAGACCGCAGCATTTTTCGGCCATTTTCGACGATTTTTTACAGGTCTTGAGTAAATAAACTAGATGAGGAATCGGGTCATTTTCAAGCACAATGCTCAGATTATCTGGATGTGTTGAAAGATTAGAAAGTGCCATAACAGCATCAAACTTGGCCTGTGAACTTCCGTCGCTAAGGATTTCTATAAGTAGAGGAATCGCACCAGAAGCGCTTATAATTGGCTTGTTCGTCAAAGAAGCAGATAATGTGAGCAAAGCTGCCGTTGCATACTCTTGTAAATTTGAATCCTCCGACTGAAGGAAGCTGATTATTGGCTTTAAAGCTCCAGCTTCAACAATGCTTATCTTATTCCTGTAAAATTAGATATAACTAAATTAATTCACAGAAAGCAAAACAATCAAGCCCGCATTATGTATATAAAATTCCCTAGACGAAACAGAGGGGGTATGCAGTCAGCACCAATGCAACATCTACGTAGCATAGAAATGGAACTCCAAAACAAAAAAGCTCTGAAATAGAAAAACGGCAAAGCAATAATTTTTACAAAAATAAATCATAAACATAAAATTTTAGAAATGTTTCCGAAAACTGAAACAAAACACGGACATAAGACTTCAAAAAATTCCAGGTAACAGAGTGCATCATCAACCATCAGCATCCATTACAAAATCAGTATACCTAACAATGTAATAGAGTGCATCATCATGATCAAGTTATAAGCAACATAGTAATTCTGAGTTTCTAATTCTTTTATATTAGCTTCCCATGACAAATTAAAACCCAATTATTAAATTACTTAATTATAATTAGAAGACAAAATACTAGTCTGCTTCGCTCACCATCTCATTCAACAAAAGAATATTAGAGAAAATATCTCCATAGTAAAGGACAAAAATGTAAAACCAGAACTGTCATTTTAAAAACTACTAATATGGAATAATTGCATTACAGTAAGTCTCTACAACTAAACAGAGACAGTTGAAATAATCTTAAATAGAAATAAAGACATTAAAAAAATGGTAAAAAGTATAAAAAAGATAGAATCTTCTTCCTCACTAATCCACTATAAATAACTTGAAAGAGAAGATAAAAAAAAACATAGGGAAAAAGATAACTAAAAAGCAAAAGAAAGAGTAAGATAACATGTGAAGCAAAGAACAACCAACCCCTTCTCCAATCAAATGGGGTTAATCTTTCAACTGTAAAAGCATCCAATTCTTTCTGTTTCTTTTCAAAAGAGTAAGCTCATTTAGAATAAAAGCACCGACACACTTATATTTAATAATATACTTGTAACTTATTTCCACAATTCCCAATAATATCTTTTCATTTCCCTTTGTGGGTCCAAATTAAAAAATCTTCATTTAATTATTTGTTAGGAATCCAATAAAATTTGGAAATTAAACCATTTTTTTAAGAACCCAGTTTTCAATAAAGCACAATTTCTAAACTATACTTCAAGCCATCATATTTTTCTTTATGCAGACTCACTTTCCTGAGCCGAAGCTCAAAATGACCGCCCGCAAATCCAAATGCATAGTAAGTTCGAACTATAATGGCCAGCAGCTCAGTCCCGACCACTCTATTTTTCAAGCCATCATTTTAGGTTGATTTTACCGGTCAAGCGGTCTCAGAATTTGAAACCGACCAATCACAAATAATAATATTGAAGAAAAAATAGAATTGATCTCACAAAAATGAATCAAGAATCAAGAATAAATACCTTAGGCATAAAGTTCTGGAATCCAATTAAAAAAAAACATAATTTTATCTAATAAAGGATAAATTAATGAATGAAATTAAAATTAATCTCAAGCAGAAAAACAATCCATCAATGGAAAACTACAATTCACCGACAAATCAAAAAGCACCAAATTCACCAACTAATTTGCAGGGTCTAAACTTCAATTAAAAACAGAAAAATTAATTTAAAAAAACCATTAATTCAATGAAACTCACTTTTCATCTTGAACAGCAAGATTAAGAAGCGCAAGCAGAGCCGACTCGTGAGCATCATAACACTGAACAACAGACAACATAGAAACAAGATGAGGAACTGCTTCACATAATTGCCGCCGACATCTTTGCGAAGTTTTCGTGAGCTTTCTTATTAATTTAGCACCTTCTATTTTCCCCTCTATCTCCGCCGCTTCTATCAATCTCAGCGCCCTTTGCACCGCCACAGCCACCGCCGTTGATGACGATGACGACGGCGTAAGATCGTCGTCTGTGGAAGTACGATGATGGTTAGTGTTGTCTGCACACGAGTCCATTAATTATTGTAATTTAGGGTACGTGGAAGGTTAGAAGAGAGGAGGAGAGAAATAAAAAATGTGGGAGAGGAATTTTGAAGTAATTAATAAGAAACTGAAACGTATGGTGATAAAGGGCATTGAGAGGTGGCGTTAAGCAACAGTTTCCACATTTGTATTCTTTTGTCGAGGTGATTAATGAAAATAAAGAAAACTAATAGCTCAGTTTAAAAATATCCTACCTTTTAAAAAAAAATTGTTTATGATTGTATTTCAAAAAATCTTCAATTTTAGATAATTTTTAATTTTAATTATAAGTTATTTATTAAAAAAAATATACTATTATTTATATTATTTTATATTGTTCCAATTTATAATTTTTATCATAAAAAAATCAAATATAAAACAATACGAAGGATCTGTTTAAACTTTTTTGACTCTAATTTAAATAAATAAATATAATTAAAATTGAAAATTAAAAAAATAAGACTATAAATAAAAAGAGTTGAAAATAACTGTTATTTTTAGATGGTTAAGCCAAAAAAAACCATCTTGATAAAGTGATTTATCTATTTATAAGTTGTTTTTTTATTGATAAAATACTTTCATTAATTTGAAGAAATCAACGAAACAATATCAGGAGGAGGAACATGCTCCCACTCCCGTCTAGCTTGCATCGAAATAGAAGCCCTAGCTAAAGCATGAGCGAGTCTATTTGTGGCTCGCTTAGTGAAACTAAATAGCAATTTGCTAAAACATTGCTTAAAATAACGATAATCCTCTTAAAATATACCACACCGACATATCAGGACAGTTAGAATTCAAATCATTTTTCACAGTGAGAGCATCAAATTTGATTTGAATTTTGGTTCCAACTCTTTGTCTTAGACCAGCTTAAGGCTTCTTGGATTGAAAGCGCCTCAACAAGCTTCGGGTCTAACTGACCTTGCAAAATGCAGAAACCCAATCCACAAAAAAACTCCACCAGAATTACAAACCACCCATGTCAGGCCAGTTTAATTAGAGTTCTGAAAAATCTCAGCATCACAGTTCACTTTAATAAGTCCTCGCGTTGGACGCATCCATTTTGGAGTCGTATGATTCTCACTATCTAAGGTAGTAATTCTACTATATTGGGGCTTACATCTTGCCAAAGTCCATAGTGCCAACATGAAGTCACGCATATGTACAAGAGAATCAACCAATGTCTTTTTGCCAAGTCAGGCCACTTCGTTTCGCTGCTTCCGAATACCCCAACAAGTGTAAAAAATAATAGCTCGTTGATCATGGTTACCTCCTTGGAGCGCTTTAGCCAGCCAGTCATGAAAAGAAATAATCCTGCAATTATTCAGAGTAATACCACGCTGTTGCCAGCAATCTTTCGCAAACGGACACCACATTAACAGATGTTCAACCGTTTCAGGACTAGCTACACAAAAGGGACATACATCTTCTAACTGAATATTCCTTCTAACCAAAATATTTATAGTAGGAAGATAACTTGCTTTTGCTTTGCAAATCAGGTATCGTACTTTAAACGGGACGTTGACTTGCCATAACTGTTTCTAAATAGGAATTAACCATCCACACAAGTTCATATTATAGTTTGTTTTAACAGAGTAAAGTCCTTTCTTCTAAAGTTTCCACATCCACTTATCTTCATGACACTGCAATCTATTGGAAATTGCCGGAATGCATTCTATAAAGTGCTCTTAAAATGCTATTAATAGGAGGAGCATTCCAGGATTTACCATCATTATTTAGAAGAGACTTCACCTTTATGAGTTCCATTCCTAGCTTTGGTACAATGGCGAGGAAACGATTCTTACTAATTTACCAAGGGTCGGGAAAACCATTAATCCCGCCGCTTGAACCAACACGCTGTACACTGCCATTTTTAATGAAAGCTTAAGTTGTAGTAATGCCTCTCCAAACATAGCTCGCAAAAGAACCAATCTCAACATCAATGAAACAGCAATTTGGAAAATATATGACTTTGAAAACTTTGGAAAAATGAGATACCTCGCAACATAAAAGCATCCACCCCTTCTTTCCAAGAAGTGCCAAGTTAAAATCATGAATTCGTCCAAAGCGCAAGCCACATGCACATTTGCTAGCACATAATTTATCCCAAGAAAATCAATTCCATGAAAATCGATTCCCAAATAGCTAGAGCTTCAGCTGGATAAATATGGAGAGTTTCATGAATTACTTTTAAACAATTTTCATTGTCTAAACCCCAACATACATAACATGACAACACTGATTAGTTTGAAATTTGGCAAAAACAACAGTAATCTAGTCCATAAAAGAGCTAGAATGCCTCTGGAATTAACAAACCTCGCTTTTGCCAACACTCAAGAACACCTTAAGAGAGCATGTTTAATTGTTTGTGACTCCATTTCACATATAAGACATACCTCGTCAACGTCAATGTGTTTGCGTTTAAGCATTTGTTCGGTAGGTAAACATCCTAAAGTTGCTTTACAGACTAAGATTGTCATCTCAAATGGAACTTTGAGCTTCCAAAGATGTTCCATAGAGGAAATTGGATATCTCTACTAATACCAGCAAGATGTTGATATGCTGACTTCATTAAGAACCGCCTAGTTTTATCCATTATCTGCATGCGTACATCTTTTATGTCGCACAAGCTCAACGGATAATAGAGGATTTGTGTATTATCATGCTCATTAAATATCACGCCAGTAAGTTATGTATTCCAAGGCACTATCAAGTCACTAACCCTTGAGTTTGTTAGCCCATCTAAAGGAACAGTGGAGACAAACCCGGTATCATTCATTAGCCAAGGATTCTTGAAAACATAAGTATGCCTACTTGACCCAATACGATGTATGTTTTCTGTTCTGATCATATTTTGCACAACCATAATGCCTTGCCATATGCAACTCGCAGAGAAACCATGTCTGGTATTTAGGTAGTTTGTTGTAGGGAAATATCACGACTTTGAACTTTGTGAACAATTCTTGCTTTCCAAGAAGCACTAAGTTAGCCTTGAGTATGCGTCATTGTTCAACGAAATAAAACTATTTTTTTTATAATTTGGGGAGGGGAGTGGGGGAGCGCTTGTGGGAGGAATTGAACCCACGACCTAACAGTTTGCTGCTTACCGCTTATACCATCAACTTAATTGGTGTTAGTATTGTGATTATATATTGAGTGTTTAAAAAGAAAACTTATATAAATATATAAATTTTGTTGAACTTAACTTTTTATGAATTAGTTTATATGAAATTACTTTTATAAATGAGTTCATATGAGAGTGGTTTCATGAAAAAAAAACAATTTAGATAAAAAGAGAAATTATATACTTACAATTAAGTGGTGATAGATTTATAAGTCAATTTAATGTTTCAATTTTAAAGAAAGTTATTGTTTTTTTTATGATATAAATAAATAGGTGTTCTTAGAATTAAATTTAAAATATTCCATTCTATTTTATATTTACACCTAAAATGAAATAGTACATCCAACAATAATAAATAAGATTATATCTGTTCTTTTAAGATTTAACAATATTTTTGAAGTGAAAAAAAAAAGAACAGGGTAGTTTGGATTTTCAACTTAAGGCACAGTTTTGAAGGAACGTTTGTCGGGTAGTTGTTGTTGTTGTAGGTGGAGAAGTGGATCGTAGTTGGAGGTTTGGTTTTGTTAGTTTGGTAAATCTTTTTCATATAATTTTTTATTTTCTTCTTAATTCTTATTTTTAGCTAATTTACTTTTATAGTATATTTTTAGCTAATTTACTATTATGCATTTTGATGATTAATTATATTATATTCTTTGTTTCCATTCCATGCAATCATGAATTTCACCCAAGAATCTATTGAAATCGATAGAAATGCTAATATAATAATCAAATGACTAACTATATCATGCTCCACGTAATGTGATGTCAACAGTTTCCATGTGTAACCACAAGCGATTAAATGATCTTCCACCTCACAAATGTACCAATAGAGAGTCCACGTTTGAATAATTTATCTTCACATTTTATATTATAAAAAGATTTACAAGTGAAAGATGGTATGATTTAATTGGGCAGTAAGATTTTTGTGAAATGTGAAATTAAATTATACAATAATTATTTGGCGGAGAAATGAGTTATAGTTGTTAGGAGTATTGCGTGTTAAATTACACAGCCGTTGCCAAAATATTACTCCACCTTTAGTAGACAGTAGATTCAGTTTGATTTATAATGTAAAAGCAAAAACAATATTACTCCAACTGATTATTAACTATGAAATTTCAGGTATGTAGTAGCATCGTTATTCACTAAATTTTTCTTTATATATTATTGATGATCGAAAAGTCTACAAAAGCATAGAGTACTGAAACTTATACTATATTTTAACTGTTATAAACTTATAATAATACATGTATTTTGTGCATTCTTGGTAGTTCTAATTTTGGGGTTTTTGAAATGCATACGTTGTCTTGGATTTTGTTTTATATTTTTTGGTTAATACGTCGAGTTTAAAATTGTTTCCGCAATCGTACCTAATGCACTTGCCGACATGTTCGTCTTTGTTTTTTAATAATACAATTTATATCTCGTTGCATTTTCTTTTTACTTTAGTTACTTTATCCTGATAATATAATTTCATTTCAACTCAAATCTTTTAATTACCGGTGAAACTACAAACGACACAGCAAGAAAGACGTGTATCAAGAATTATTTTTAAATATAGGCACATTCGTTTTTAGATAGACTTGAATTATTTCTGTTTTAAAAATATTTAGGCATTTTGTTTTTTGGACTATGGGTTGGAGGTAAAACAATCTTGCTTGTACTTCCTAGAGTTTATATTTTTAGATGTCTAGTGTGGTTTTTAAATTTTTTTTTACGATTATAAGTATAATTGTCTTTCAAAATTATAGAAATATTACTTTTTTATAATAATTGGTTTCATTATTATAGTTTGGATTAGGTTTGATCTCATCATAACATAAAACTAGAGGCATTTAAAATATTTTATAGTCATTAATATGTTTATTGTGACCCGATTTGCAATTACCAAATATTTTATTAGTCATTAATATAGTCATCAAAATAAAAAATACTACTTTAACCCTATCAGTTATTGCTCTGAAAATATCGTCACCCATGATTTTATTAATTAGAATTTTGATGTTTTATCAAACATATTTTAAAACTATTTGTGAATAATTTGATTTGTCAATGTTTTTTTATAGTTCAATTATAATTTTATATTTCAATAGTTATAATAAATATTTGAATGCTTTTTTTTTGTTACATTTCTCTTTGTTACTTTTTTGTCCCCACCTTAAAATGCCTTACTGTTTTTTTAGGCTAATAATCACCCATGGCACCTCAACTTTAGAGGTACGGGCGCTAAACCCCCTGATGTTTAAAAACGGGCGCTAAACCCCCTGAACTTTGAGGCGGCGCTCACAAAACCCCTTTTGCTCCAAATATGACGAAAATACCCCTGGCGCCGTTTTTTCAGTCAATTGTCAGTCTTAAAAAAAAAACTGACACTGCCATATCATCTGACACGTCAGAATTATACCTTAAAAATTTCAAACACCCAAAATACCCTTACTTTAATTTAGAAAAAGACAAAAAAAAACTCAATCTAATGAATTAACCCAGCAACTGACCCGACCAATACCCCAACCCAACCGACCCGACCACCGCCGGAAAATTTTCCGGTCATCTTCTCCGATTTGAAGATGACCGGAAAATTTCCGGTCATCAAAAAAATTTGTTCCTCAGAGGAACAGATCATCGGATCTGTTCCTCTGTTCCTCAACATGAGGAACAGATCTGTTCCCTGAGGAACAGATCAGCGCGATCTGTTCCTCAGGGAACAGATCGCGACCGATCTGTTCCTCTGAGGAACAGATTTTTTTGATGACCGGAAAATTTTCCGGTCATCTTCAAATCGAAGAAGATGACCGGAAAATTTTCCGACGATGGTCGGGTCGGTCGGGTTGGGGTATTGGTCGGGTTAGTTGCTGGGTTAATTCATTAGATTAGATTGAGTTTTTTTTTTTATCTTTTTCTAAATTAAAGTAAGGGTATTTTGGGTGTTTGAAATTTTTAAGGTATAATTCTGACGTGTCAGATGATATGGCAGTGTCAGGTTTTTTTTTAAGACTGACAATTGACTGAAAAAACGGAGCCAGGGGTATTTTCGTCATATTTGGAGCAAAAGGGGTTTTGTGAGCGCCGCCTCAAAGTTCAGGGGGTTTAGCGCCCGTTTTTAAACATCAGGGGGTTTAGCGCCCGTACCCCTAAAGTTGAGGTGCCATGGGTAATTATTAGCCGTTTTTTTTAGCATAAATTTTCTTTCAATAAAAGTTTATTTTATCTGGCAAACTTGGCATGGAAGATCAAGTTTGTGATTTAAAAAAAAAAACACTTCAGAATACATTTTGGCTTATTATAACTTTTTCGCTTCAAATTGTGTAGTTTCTATAATCTCAATTTCAACTTATATATAATACTCTAATTATATTTCCACCTAAATTGAGGTGATAAAACGAGTCAAAATATTTATTTAAATGGTATTTTTATTCAAAATTATGAATTTAGCTTTATTTGATTTTTTTTGAACCAAATTTAGAGAGTAAAATAAACTTTTGTTGATTTTTTATCCTTTAGTTTATTCTAATGGTAAATAATGTATTTGTTTTTAAATATTTTGTGTTGAGATAGAATCCACAAATGTTTTTATTTTTTAAGATAAATATGTAAATGTCGCTTAGACAATTGGCCTTAGTAAACGGCCCATGGATTATTTTGAGACAATCGGCCTTATTAAACGCCCATGGCTGTGAAAATGGTGGGTTGAGTGAGATGAGAGTTGCAGTGGCAGAGATGAGAGGGAGGTGTTTGATTGATGTACATTGAATTGAAATGTTAATTTGCATATTGGTATTAGCAATTGGACCCTTATTAACAATAAATTACATACAAATTTGATCTGTTTATTTTAATTAAATTAATTTTTTTTTATAATGAACATTGTATATTGTGAACATGACCCTTCAAATTCAAAATTAATTTGAGGAGATCTCACTCCTTTAAACAAAGGGTGTTTACATAAATACTAGAAAAACACGTATATTCCTTAGAAAATTCATTCCGTTACTCAACGGAAATTGAGTAGACGTTATTTGGAGTATCCCATCTTCCCTACAAGTCTACATCCATTTTCCTTTGAATTAGTCCACATCCTTCCATTTAATTTTTATCATTTCACGCTCGTGATGGACACCTAATAAGAGATTTAAAATAATATTTTTTTTGGTTAGAGACCAGAAAGAGTAAAGTTAAAGTTCAGGGACTAGTTAATTAAGAAATGTATAATCAAATAATTTAATTATTGGTTTAGCCTAAATACCACCATATATTTGAAATTCTTATAAACCATATATATTCACTCCTTTAAGACTCTGTCACATATATATTTATATACATAATTCTAAGAAAAAACTCTATTTCTATAAAAAAAAAACAAATCCTCTTATGGACGTCTAACCGTCAATAACTTTTCTCATATTTGTCATTATTGGTTTAGTTTTATTATTTTCTAAGAAAATGTTGATTTATTATGCGCAACAATGTATTTTTTTATTACAAAAAATTGCATCTTACTATTTTTATAAAAATTAATTAAAATATAAACATGATTAAATATCATAAAATTGTAACATCTATGCTAAATTTAATTAAAATCCAAACTTAGTTACTATCAAATGATAGCAATATAAATGAAAGATATGAGTATGTCACAATTTTAAAAATATATTTCTATTGAAATTATAAGTAATTTTTAAAAAACTTATACCAATATTTTTATTTGAATTTTTTTTTATAAATATATTTTTATTTGAATTAATCAATAATTATGTTTGAACTAACCAATAATTGAATTTAAGTTCACTTTAACAAACTTGACGGATCAGATTACTCTTTTTTTTTTAAATAAATACTTACATTTAAGAAGGTCAAACTTATGAATATATAAAATTATTTTATCTAAATATATAGTAAATGGTTTTAGCCTTTAGGTTCTCAAACTCAAAATAAGCAAAGGTGACGCACAAAGGACTCAAATATTTTCCTATGACCATAACTAGTATTCGCTTAGTTACAAAACTATGAGACTGGCATCAAAAGACCCAGAACAAGTCAGCCGTCAAGTCTACTCTTAGCTTATATACAACGCCCATTATATCCAACCGCAGAATGACATGTCAGCATCTTATCAATTAAAATCTACTATGACAAAAATATTTACATAAGAAATACAGGAAGTTTTAATCCCTTAGACCCTTACAAGTTCAACCAAAATATATTTAGTTTTTAAATAATTTAATACAATACTTTTTTTTATAATACTTCATATTATCTTTCTTTTAAAAATTACAGTTGTTTAAATATATTAATTAATCAACTAATTGAAATTGACTTGAAAATTAGACTAATAAGTATATGCACATAAATATTGACTCCAACACCAACACTTACTAAGTTACTATTTATATAAATGAGAGAAATATCCGTTCAAGGTTGAATGGAATTTAAAAAAGTTAGAAAAAGTCGAATGAATATTTGTAATAAAGTAACTAGTTTAAAAGTTTAGCTAGTTATTAATTCAAAGAAAATATATTATCATTCTCATAAAATTAGGACCATATTATTTAAATTAGAGGTTGGAGGAGATCGGAAGCTAATAAAGTGGCTGGAATAAAAAAGAATTAAAATAGAGTTGCCGTCAGCTATTGAATTTCATATAGTAATATTTTTAAAAATTGTATCAGTGGCGTCTGCATTTTTTTATTTTAAATTTTATTTAGATTTTATTGTCATATTAGTAAAATAATGATAATAATTTCTATGAATGATACATATTTCTATTTGGCATTAGCAAATTTAAAATTTTATTTTATGCTTTATCAGTAGTCTGATGATCGAAAGTGGCTAAAACCACTCATCGGATATACTTTTTAAAAGTTGAAGCATTAATATAAAAGAACTAAAATTTCAAACGTTTTAATTAAATAGTTAAAAAATTCACACACTTTTAATATATCTTTTAATTAATAATATAATAACAACAACCGAACCAAACTGGTTAAACGGACGTTGAAATACATCATTTTCCTTCAGTTTTATAGCTTATTTTTCTTTCTAGATAGTATTAGATAACTAAAACTTTATTTAAAATGATTTCAACCGTATGAAATTAAAATATAAGAAGAGTAATGAACTAAACTTTAGAGAAAATAATAATTTCAATCTAACCCCCCAATTACTATATAATACATGACAATAATTAGTTATCAAACCAACTCATCCCTCAATTTCTCCTCTTCTCCCCTCCCCTCTTACAGATTTCCATGGCAAGGCCATTATTCCATTCCATTCTCTCATGCTTCTGTTCTCATAGTAAGACCAAGAAATCACAAGAATCAAAAGATGAACAAAACTCTCCTAATAATAATTCATCATCTCCACAGTTTTCTAGTGAGAAAAAACTTTTCTCTAAGCTGAACAGTAATATTAGCAGCAAAGCTGTTTTAATAGTAAAAATGGTGTCCTGGAAGAAAAATAATAATAGTATGCAGAAGCATGAAGATGACTGTTATGATGTTGTTGTTGTTGACGATGAAGAAGGTGTTTGGAGAAAAGCCATCATCATGGGAGAACGGTGCCGTCCGTTTGATTTTTCCGGGAAGATTGAGTATGACTGTGAAGGGAATCGTCTTGATAATGATCGTGATCACAGTGGTAAAATTGATCCTCTGAAAATTTGATGAGATTTTCTTGTGCATGATCTTAAAACCTTAACCTCTTAACTAGGATTGAGGTTTTTGATCCCTATATGTTTCGATTTTTTATTGGCTTAATTGCTTTAGAAGTTATAAATTTTAATGTGTTTTTAATTTTAACACGAACTTTTGATTTTGACAATTTAATACATGGACTATTATTGTTTTTGCAATTCGTAACACCGAACAATTTTCCGTTTATTGGATGTCAGAATAAACATTATTCTAGCATTCACATTAGCATTTTTTATGGATAATTACTCGGTGTATTTTGAATTGTAAAAATTCAAAAGTTAATGTTCAACATTGTCAAAATTGAAAATTTATAAGTATTAAAATTGCAAAATACACTAAAAGTTGTAATTTTTTAGAGCAATAAAGCCTTTCTTTGTATATTTCCGAATTCATTTAGTATTCGAGCCAACTTTATGATTATCAGATTAATTTGACTTTTAGATTTTATTAAGTATCTAGTTATTAAATATTTTGAATCAAGTTAATTAATGCTCAGTTATTTGAGAGTAATTTAATATTAATTCGATTAATATAAATTCGAACAACTCGACTCCACTATCAATTTGAGTTTGAATATCAAAGTATTCGGATGAACAAATTTACATGTCCAATCAAGTTTTGATTAATTTATTTTATAATCTATTATTATTATACATATTTTTATTTCTTAATACTAAAAATTATTTTTTATTTTTCTATAGATAAACTAGTAGAGTCAAGTCAAATCGATTTCAATTCTTACTTTCTCTATGGACATTGGACTCCTAAAATAAAATTCAATCAAGTGTGGAGTCGAATTTTAAATGTTACAATTTAGAATGGAGTCCAGCTTAAACATATAGTTTGCTCTCTCCAAAACCATTTTGTTCTCTCAATAAAGCCTATTTTTTACTTTAAAAAAAATAAAAAAAAAAGAAAAGAAAAAAAAGGATATTTATACTTTGAAAAAATCTATTCTTTTAGGTGATATTTAGATTGAAAAAAATTTAGATGTACAAAATTTATATATTTTACACTATTCATAAATATTACCGAAATTCATCAATTGGTATGAAAAAAAAGTATAAAAACTCATGAATATCTCTCATTCTTCAAAAATTCTCATTTAAAATCCTATAAATCCATGAATTTATTTTCAATCCAAACAATGAAATTTATAAATCCACAAATTTTATATTTTTTGAATTTTAAAAAAATTAATTTAAACGGTTTCTTAATGATAATGTACAAATTTAAAATAATAAAATTCTTATGAGAGGATATTCACTTTGTATAATTTTATTTTTCCTGGAATTTGGCGCATGTAACTACTACTAAGTTAGGGAGCTAGACAGGTATGCTGAGGTTTTGGGGTTGAGTATACTTAATGGAAGTTAATTAAACGAAATAAATCATCTCCAGTTGCCATCTTCAATTTTCAATGAGCCCAACCAATGTGACCAATTGACTTTATGGTTGGTTTAAATTTCCTGTTGTTGTTTATGCTTTATATTTGTACGGCACCTATTTATCTGCCTATATTAATTCAAGTTAACTGATTGTTAAATACAGACCTTAAACAAGATTTGATCCAAGTTCAATTAAAAATATACTTTGAATTTATGAAATAGACATATTATACTATAGTAAAATTATAGGATTCATCTATATATTAGATTCTAAATAACAAATCTACTATGAACAATACATAATATATAAAAAGTTCTGTTAAAAATTAATATAGTTATAAGTAAAGTTTAATTGAAGAATTATTAATAATTAAATGAATAATATATAAAATATAGAGCAAATTATTCTCAGGTTCTCCACATATGTCAAAATTCACATTTTCGTTCTTCTTCAAATTACTTTCAGGTTATCCACATATGTTATAATTCATATTTTTGTTCTTCTTGTTAGAAAATCAAAAGATATGATCCGTTCAGTTTCGGTGTTCGTCAACTAAGTTAAAAATTAAATTAAAAAAATGAAAGTTTGATTTAGTTCTTAAATTTATATTTTTAATTTATTTAAGTAAATATATTATTATAAAATTAAATGACTTAATTAGTGACTTCAGTTTAATTTATTAATATTCATTTACATTTTTGTTCTTTAGAAAAAAATATTTTTTTTAGTTTTAGAAAGTAATGATGGAAGAAAATTAAAAGAAATTAAATTTAAGGAAAACAAAATAAATTAAATTATATTTATTAAGACATTCAATTTTTAAAAAAATTATGACAAAAACAAGTTTAAAGATTAAATTGAAATTTAAAATTTATAGTTAAATTTTTTTACTTGATTGATTAATATAAAAATAAATAAAAAATAAATAAATTTAAATTAAATAACCGTATTGTTTAAATTAAAAAGATGAAAGTGTAAACTTAAAATAAAAGTATTGAATATTGGGCCATATCTGTTGAAATGCTATGAGCTTTGGAAAAGAAGATTGAATAGGCAGTGAGTAGCATAATAGATGTATGTTGGGTTTTGGACACAAGAGTCTCTATTGGACTTAAGAAATTCTTGTATTTGAATCTATACGAAAATTAATTTCATTTTTATGCCTGAACCATTATATGCTCATTGCGGTATCATAATAGATGTATGTTGGGTTTTTGACACAAGAGTCTCTATTGGATTTAGGAAATTCTGTATTTGAATCTATACGAAAATTAATTCCATTTTTATGTCTGAACTAATTACGCGCCGTTGCGGTAGCATTGGACTTAAAAAATTATATATTTAAGTCTATACGAAAATTAATTCCATTTTTATGCTACGTGCCATTCTGCAATGTACCATTGCGGAGTGGCACTAGCCAAATGGTGCATTGCGGAATGTGGTTGGATTCCCTGCTCCGCTATGCCACTTTGTACGTTTCCACCATTGTTTCCTTTTATCCTAAAACAAGTTCATATAGCATGCATTCAGTAGACAGTATATTATGCATTCAATTTAGGCCTAATGTGTCAAAAAACTCTGACCTTTTAGCTCCTAGTCAAATATTGACGTTGAAAACTGATCAATTTTACCCTATTTCGTATTTTTATGTTTCAATTGTACCCTAAAATATTAAATTGACGTTTTTTTCGTTTGAAAAAAATTAAAAAACGTTCTCCATGTCTAGTGTA
Organism: Mercurialis annua; assembly: GCF_937616625.2. NCBI lineage: Eukaryota > Viridiplantae > Streptophyta > Magnoliopsida > Malpighiales > Euphorbiaceae > Mercurialis > Mercurialis annua. Next base: position 31,976,431 of record NC_065573.1, on the reverse strand, counting down.
TATTAATTGTATATGTTAAAAATTTATTTAGATTTAATTAAATTAATTAAGAATTTAAATTAGTTTTAATTTGATTATAGTTTTTAGTTAGTTTTTAAAAATAAAAGACTTATTTGTACTTTTTTGAATAAAAATAAATTTAATTTATCTTTAAACTTAGTTAATTAAATGATTTCATCATTTAAATAAAAAAAATTATGAAAAATTTAAAAATTTAAAATACAATTAAAACGAGAAAATGCGCAATAGGGTAAAATTGAATGATTTTCAACGTCAGGGTAGAATTAAAAAGAGGCTAAAAAGTCGGGTTTTTTTTTTGAAATATTAGGCCTTCAATTTAACAATGAAGTGTTTGAAATTTTTCTTTTCTTTTCTTGTTGTCATTAAGTTGGTCACTGAATCACAATTAAATAGAGTATAATATTTCTTCCACTTCTAAAAAATTAAATATTATTGAGTAGCAAGAGTTGATCGTTATTACAACTCTTATGCTGACTTGCTTCTTCTGGTGATTCCAAGTTCAGCAGTATGCTCTTCAAACATGCAATGTGTGTGTTGACAGCTCATTGCCAGCTCATTACAGCTCATCACCAGCTCAGCTAGTGTACTATGCGTGGGATTCTATTTTAGCTCGTGTTAGTTAAACTGTAACTGCTTCTGCTGATGTGGCAAAGCATAGAGAGTCTGTTTCTTCTTTGCTAAGTTTCTGCATCTATAAATAGAGATGCAAAGGTCTGTAATCAACATTGATTTTGAGTTTTAATAAAGATTGTTGATTCTTGAATTCTTTCATGGTATCAGAGCGGTTATTGCTCTTCTCTTCTTATTAAATTTTCTCAGTAAACAAACAGCATTTTTTTTTTCTTTTTCTCAGCAAACAAACACTCAATAAACTTTCTTTTCTCTATCTTTAAATGGCAAATCACAATCTCAGGCAAGAAGAATCATTATCCAGTCCCTTTTTCCTTCATCCTGGTGAAAATCCGTCACTTGTATTAGTATCAAATCTTTTGGATGGAGGAAATTATCATAAATGGTACAGGTCTATGAGAATGGCACTTTTATCAAAGAATAAATTCAAGTTCGTGGATGGATCTATCCAAATTCCTGGTAAGGATGATCTTAACTTTGATGTATGGGAGAGATGTAATACAATGGTTATGAATTGGTTATATAGAGCTGTGACTTCTACAATTGCAGAAAGTATTTCCTGCTTAGATTCTGCACTTGATATTTGGAATGATTTGAAGGATAGATTTTCACAAGGAGATAGCTATAGAATTGGAGATTTACAGGAGGAAATCTATGGTTTTAAGCAGAATTCATTGTCAATAACAGAATATTTTACTCATTTGAAGATACTTTGGGATGAATTGATAAGCTTGAGGGCTTTACCAGTCTGTCAGTGTGTTCCTAAGTGTAACTGTGGAGCACTTAATTCTGTGAAGATCAATTTATCTAATGATCAGGTGATAAAGTTTCTAAAGGGACTCAATGATAATTTTGCTCATGTGAGGTCTCAGATTTTGATGAATGAACCCTTACCTCCAATCAATAAAGTTTTTTCTCTATTGATTCAACATGAGAGACAACTGACTGCATCTAAACAAATTGTTGAGACTAATGTGTTTGCTGCAAAAGGAAATTTTCAGAATCAGTTTGATACTGAATCTTACTCATCAGAAGGAAATCAACCTACTGGCTATGAGTCTGCTGCTTATTATGCTTTTGCTAGAGGAAGAGGAAGTACATCTGCATATAGAGGAAATGCTCCTGCATATAAGAGACCTGGAAGTAATTTTACCAGCAATTTTCAAAATTACAAGCAGAAAATGTGTTCTTATTGTGGAAATTCAGGACATACCATTGATATTTGCTATAGAAAGCATGGATATCCTCCAGGCTTCCAATCCAGGTTTAGAGGAGAAAACAGTAACAACCATCAGGTTAATTATACTGATGCCAATATGCAGGAAATGCAGCAGCAGCAAGAGAGTTACAATCCTGAGCAATTTTATGCTCAGCCTGTTGAAGAAAAGGCTTCTGCAAGTGTTTTTCCTTTCACTCCAGATCAATATGGAAAGATCATGGCCTTAATTCAACAAAATCCCACTGCAAACAATGGAATGCACACTGCAGACATTTCACATGTAAATTCATTGACTGCAGACTTCCAACCACAGAAACAAACTCAAGGTATTGTTTGTTCTTGTCATTCTCAGATTAACTCTCATAATAATAAGTGGATTTTGGACACTGGAGCAACAGATCACATTATATGCAGGGTTGATTACTTTGATACATCAACTATGGTTAAAAATGTGCATGTGAAGTTGCCTAATGGAGTTCTAATTCCAGTTACTCACATTGGCACAGTGAGATTGAATGAGCATTTAGTACTTGAGCATGTTCTATATGTTCCCACATTCACTTTCAATCTTATCTCAGCCAGTAAGCTTACTAATGACAAGAAGATATGTCTCATTGTTCATGATGATTCATGTTTTATCCAGGCTCTACCAACCTGGAGGATGATTGGTTTAGCTAAGAAACAGGGAGGTCTTTATCAGTTAGTTCAAGACCATAAACAAACTGATGTTACTAAACCCTTGTGTTTAAATGCTTCTATGCACACCTCAGCCAATCTCTGGCATTACAGATTGGGACACCTGTCTTCTAAGGTTCTGCAGCAAATGCAAGGTTTGGAATCTTCAATAAAAGGACATGCACATGAAGCCTGTGATGTATGTCATTATGCTAAACAGAAAAAACTTTCATTTCCTGTAAGTTTTTCAGTCTCTAAGAACATATTTGATCTGGTTCACACAGATATATGGGGACCAGTTTCTGTGAATTCTATAAGTGGTTTCAGATATTTTTTGACTGTTGTGGATGATTGTTCTAGGTTCACATGGGTTTTCATGATGAAACATAAATCTGACACCAGAATTCATTTACAGAATTTCATAGTTTTTGTGAAAACTCAGTTTGGAAAGCAGATTAAAACCATTAGATCAGATAATGGTCTTGAGTTTATGAGTGATGAGTTTTACTCTAAACATGGTATAATCCACCAAACTAGCTGTGTGTATACCCCAGAGCAGAATAGTATTGTAGAAAGGAAACACCAGCATATACTTAATGTAGCTAGAGCCATTAAGTTTCAGTCTTCTTTACCTATCAAATTTTGGGCTCATTGTGTGCAACATGCAGTTTTTCTAATAAACAGAATTCCTTCACCTGTTCTATTAGGAAAAACTCCTTATCAAATATTATACAGTATTCCTCCTGTCTTGAGTTACTTGAAAGTGTTTGGCTGTTTATGTTATGCAAGCACAAATAATGTTGACAGATCAAAGTTTGATGCTAGAGCTCAAAAGTGTGTTTTTCTTGGTTATCCTGAATCAACCAAAGGCTTCATTTTGTATTCTTTAAATACACACAGACTGCTGGTTTCTAGGCATGTTGTTTTTTATGAAACCAAGTTTCCATATGATCTCAATACTCACTCTCAGGAATCACATTCTGGCTTTGTTGATTTAGACTGTGATTTATATACACAGACTGTTACAGATTCTGCTCCTGAACCCTTACAGACACCCTCTTCTCCAATATCACCTTGGACAGCTACTCCTAATAGCATGTCTCAACCAGATCACTTATTTCAGCCAGAAGAGTTCCCTCTGTTAAGGAAATCTTCTAGACCCACTAAATTACCTAGCCACTTAAAAGACTACACATTTTCACTACCTGCATCTTTAAATAAACCCATTACCAGTCCACATGTTCTCTCTGCTGTGATGAGTTATGATAAACTCAGTACATCTCATAAGAAATTTGTCTTGAGTATAGACAGCACAGTAGAACCTAAAACATACAATGAGGCCATTAAACATGAGTGTTGGAGACAAGCAATGCAGTCTGAGTTGGATGCCTTAGAAAGGAATCAAACTTGGGTCTTGACAGATTTACCAGAAGGCAAAAATTCAATTGGGTGCAAGTGGGTTTATAAGTTGAAATATCTTCCAGATGGTAGCATAGAAAGATGCAAGGCCAGGTTGGTAGCAAAAGGCTACACTCAGCAGGAAGGGTTAGACTTCTTAGACACTTTTTCACCTGTGGTGAAAATGACTACTGTAAGGACCTTACTTGCTCTAGCTGCAGTACATGGTTGGCACCTACATCAATTGGATATCAACAATGCATTCTTGCATGGTGATTTATTAGAGGATGTTTACATGGACATTCCATCTGGTTTCCATTCTGCAAATTCTTCACAAGTTTGCAAACTCAAGAAGTCTCTATATGGGTTAAAACAGGCAAGTAGGCAGTGGAATGCCAAATTAACCACAGCTTTACTGGCTCAAGGATACAAAGCTTCTTCTGCAGATCCTTCTCTATATATTAAATCATCTGGTAATATTTTCACAGCTTTGCTGATCTATGTTGATGATTTAATCATTGCTAGTAATTGTCTAAAGGAAGTTCAATCAGTTAAAGATTACTTGCATAATGCATTCAGCATAAAGGATCTTGGTGTCCTTAAATATTTCCTTGGTCTTGAGGTGGCCAGGTCAAGCAAGGGAATTTCTTTATGCCAGAGGAAATATACTTTAGACTTGCTGACTGACACAGGTTTCCTTGAAGCAAAACCTGTTTCTACCCCTATGATCAATTCTAAGAAATTGAGCAAAGCAGATGGTGAAGCTTTGACAGACAATTGTATTTACAGGAAACTCATAGGCAAACTTCTGTATCTTTGTGTTACAAGACCAGATTTGTCCTATGCAGTTCAACAATTGAGCCAGTATTTGGACTGTCCTACTAGTACTCATCTGACTGCAGTACATAGAGTATTGAGGTATTTGAAGGCAGCTCCAGGCAAAGGAATTTTCTTTTCTTCTCAGTCTTCACTGCAGCTTCAAGCATTCTCTGACTCAGACTGGGCTACATGTCCAGATACCAGGAGATCCATCTCAGGTTACTGTGTTTTTCTTGGTAATTCCCTTGTCTCCTGGAGGTCTAAGAAACAGACAACAGTATCTCGTTCAAGTTCAGAGGCTGAATACAGGGCTTTGGCTGCATTAACTTGTGAATTGCAGTGGATGCATTACTTGTTAGCAGATTTGCAACACAAAACATTAATGCCTGCAACTATTTTTTGTGATAATCTTTCAGCAATTCAGTTGGCACATAACCCTGTGCTTCATGAAAGATCAAAACATATAGCCATTGATTGCCACCTGATTAGGGAAAAAATAGGTGCTGGTATAGTTAAACTTCTTCCTGTTACAACTCACAATCAGCTAGCTGATTGTTTGACCAAGGCTTTGCCTCCTTCATGTTTTACTCATTCTCTTTCCAAGCTTGGTCTCATAGATCTCTATGATCCAGCTTGAGGGGGGGTATTACAACTCTTATGCTGACTTGCTTCTTCTGGTGATTCCAAGTTCAGCAGTATGCTCTTCAAACATGCAATGTGTGTGTTGACAGCTCATTGCCAGCTCATTACAGCTCATCACCAGCTCAGCTAGTGTACTATGCGTGGGATTCTATTTTAGCTCGTGTTAGTTAAACTGTAACTGCTTCTGCTGATGTGGCAAAGCATAGAGAGTCTGTTTCTTCTTTGCTAAGTTTCTGCATCTATAAATAGAGATGCAAAGGTCTGTAATCAACATTGATTTTGAGTTTTAATAAAGATTGTTGATTCTTGAATTCTTTCAATCGTCGAGCTGCATAATTAAAAAAATTTATCAACGCAACTGAAGAATGTAAATATTAATTTTTATTATTTAATTAAGATTTGAGTTGAGAATAATTAAATGAATGATATCTAAAACATAGGGGTCATGTTAAATAAATTCATAAACTATATACTTGTTTTCTCAATAATCACAAATTTTAACAAGTTTTGCTTTCTAAGATCACTTGGTGATACTCCGTGTAGAAATCGATTAGAATGGATATATCGTCGAAGTTTGAATTTTCTTACATTCTCACTTATAAGAGTTATTTGCGATTTTAATTTTTATAGCTTGAATTTTATTCTTTAGATTATTTTAAATATCTAGGGTTTTATTATTGAAATTATTTTATTTTGTAAATTTTATATTCATTAGGTTAGATCATTTTCAGATTTAACTTTGTGAAGTTTCTATTGGATGGCACCCATAATGTCAAAGAACTAATATTGTTGTTGTAATATCTATCTCAATTATTGTGGTTGTTGTTGTGGAATTTTATACAACAGGTGAGTGGCGCTATTGAACGAGCATTTGCTATATTTTAATCACTGTTTATTTTTTTATCATTAAATATTAATACATGATTAACGCTTTATTATTTTGTTGCATGAATGACGTACCACAACCATTGTGTTATATAATTTTTCTAAAAGGAATTTATCTTCCGAAAAAGAGACAAAAAAAAAAGTTAATTGCAATCAGGGGCGGATCCACGTTCAGGCTCGGGTAGGCTTGAACTCGGGCTGCCATCGGAAAATAAAAGGAGGACCGGTGGAGGTGCGGTGGAGTTGAAACGGCGGTAGCTATGTTTTAAACATTATAGCCCCGGCTGCTGCACGTACAGTGTGAAATATCAACGAAAAAGAAAGGTGTTTCATTAGGTTTAATTGTAAAAGTTGAATTGTCATTGGACCCTTTTGAAGCCCAAATAATTAGCCTAATTATAACAAATGAAAAACGGGACCGTTTCTTAAATATGTAACTTCACTAAATTTGTCCACCATTACCAATTTACCATAGCATCAATTTTTCATTTGTTTTAATATTGTCTCAGTTTTTCTTTATTAAAAATTTCAATTTAATAATATACATGTTTCTAATATAATTTCTATTTCAATTATTTGACCTAACTTTTCAAATTCCTTAACCTATATATTTTAAAAAATTTATCTTTTTAAATATCAAACCACCTTCAATTTTGAATATGTTTTTTGTTATTAATACATATTAATTTTGTTTATATATTTATATTATATTTAAGTTTAAATTATTTAAATTAATTTAACTATGGCAGAACTTTTTTTTACGTCAATTGAAATTATATTTTACTAGTAAGACCAATTTGCGTCATAAAATAAAAGATGAACTTTTAAACGATAATAATATTAGCTAAATGCAATTGTATCGCAGTGATCAAAATTATTATAGAAAGTTATCGTAATATTGGATTTTTTCGATAGAAATTTTATACAAATAATATATATATATATATATATATATATATATATATATATATATATATATATATATATATATATATATAATTTAGCTCGAGCTGGAAACAAATCCTGAATGCGCCACTGATTGCAGTGCACATAATGATTAGACTTGTTCATGAGTATGTGTATCTGCCTGGTCAGTCCAAACTCGCCCTTTAAGGTTGTGCTTGGACGGTAATCGAAATTAAGAGTAGTTTTTTTTTTTCATTTTTGGAGATAAAATTGTTTTTTGCGATGCAAACGACCTGGATCTCTGAATATTTAGAGTCTTCATCTTAAGACGGATTTCTAAGAACCAGAGGCGGTTTGAGTTTTGGAGTTGATTAATGAAGAAGGTGTTTCTGTAGATGTTACTTTAACGGTGGCTCAAGCGATGCAGGACCATCGAGATCAATAATCACTTAGTATTGAATGTTCAGAGATTAGGCTCTTCTACAACGTTTGGAAAGTTGTGCGAGGATGTTAATAAAATCAAGCCTAATTTTTTTAGGTGACCCGCTTGGTGGTTAGAAGAGCCCTAGTCGATGACTGTAAAAATTACAATTCTCATCATCTTTTTTAAAATAGCTCACTCAATGTGTTGAGGAATCGTTCATCTGTAATTTTTAATATTATTAATAAAAAAATTAGTCTTTGAGAAAAAAAATTATTAATAAGTCCATATTTAATAAATTATTGACGATTTAATACTTAATAAATTGATGCAACTAATATTTATTTCCAAAATTTTAAAGGGACGATTTTCAGGCTTGGTTCATCGAGATAGACAACTTGCTCGAGTACGAGCAAGCACTGTTTTCCTTGGCTTGAGGTAACTCATGGCTCGTCGAGCAGGATAATCATATTCTGGCCTTGATTTTAAATAGTTTCATGAGTATAATTTTTGTAAAGCAAGGGCATGTCTTCTTGATCTTGTTTTTTCTTTGTCCAGTTAGATTAAGTTCTTTTTATCAGCAACCTTTTTGAATTGCGTTTGTTTTTGGTCTTCCGATTTTATAAAAAATTTCATTTAATTTATATCAGTAGTAAAAAAATGATGTATTTCCGAGAGGATGAACCCAGTTGAAATGTTGAAGTGCGATTTTTTATTTTTCGACTACAATTTCATTTTATAAAAATTTTAGATCAAACATATTGTTTGATTTAGAAAAAAATCTAAAACAGTTCAATAATAAGATCATTCGGCCAAGTAAAAGCTTATCCTTTTTATTGAAAATCATTGTTACGCCACATGGCATTTAGGTTCTTGATGCAAAGATGCGGTACGATTTTGAGAGAAAAAAAAAGCAGCACATATTGGAAGACGGAGCAATTCACGTAATAACGGCTATAGCTATATATATATACATCTACTAACAAATCCATTTGAAAATTACATTATAAAAATATAATGCAATACTAGGAAAATTTCTTGCATTACAAGGAACATCAAAAGAAACAAAAAATTTATAAAGGTTCTTGTTTCTTCTCCTGTAGCTGCAAATGGAAAGCTATAGCTAACTGAATTTCACCTTCGTCTGATCGGTGCTAATGTGAGTCTACACATAACTGAATCTCACTGTTGTTGGGTACGAAACTCACCCGCTTCTGCAAATTTATTTAATCAAACTGAAATTCAGAAAATATTACTACTAACTTTTTTTCACTTTCTTATTTTAATTTAAAAAGTTCATTTAACCACTTTCAAAAACAAAAGTTCATTTAATACACTATTAATTGAAGATATTAAATTCAATTATATCATGTATCACACAATTAATAATACATAGATTTATTTGAATTTATATTTTATAAACTTTTTAGTCCATATCTTATGATAGATGCCAATTTCTAACAAATGGAACAGACAAAAAACGTTGGCAGTTGTAACGGTAGAGATAAATTGGCAATTTGTAAGGGCATGTGACCCACTTGTGCCTAAAGGACAAATACTAATAGTCTAATCCCACAATTTGTGCCATAAATTAGCCCCATGAATTTGACTTCACTTAAAAAAAGGACTTCATTAGTTTTGAAAGTTCAAAGTTGGGTACGTTGCAGGGAGATGAGGTTAGGAAGGATGTCATCTTCAACATTTACTGACCAAACTGATTTTCCTTATGAAAGTAAATCAAAATTTAAAGCTTCATCAACTTTCTTTAATTTTTCATTATAGAAATTGAATTTCTTAAAAGAACACGAAAAGAAGATCTCAAATCAAAAAAATATTCTCGAACAATTACAGCAAAACCTGCTTTGAAAGGAGGGTAAAAAACTAAAAATTCTGTCCGATCTAACGGGGATTACTTAAGTGAGAAATTGAATATCTTAAAGAAAAATGCCATTTTGGATCTGAAATAGTTACATTACAAAATAGCTACACATAGATGATTTCTTCCCAGCCTAAAGTATAAATGACTATCATCTAATAAGTGTATGTGAGAGATTAATATGTTTATTATTCAACTATATATATATAAAAACTCAACATCACTTAACAATAATTAGTTTTTTTGCCAACAGTAGCAGTTTCTTTAGTTTAAAAAACAAAGTCAAGTTTGTGTTTCACATGAAGTTTTCCTATTATATAGTATGGTCCCACATAATTTTTTTTATCATTAAATTAATACTCTGAGCTTTATGCACCAAATTCCCCTTAAAATAGAAGTTAATATTTTGCTACAATTAGGCTTTGACATGATGACCTCACACTGAACTCTTCTAAGTTTTTTTTTTTTGATAATTGGAGAGGGGAGAGCGCTTGTGGGAGGAATCGAACCCACGACCTACCAGTTTGCTGCCAGCGCTTATACCATTTGAGCTATAGCTCGTTGGTCTGAACTCTTCTAAGTTGGTAATTAAGAAATGCATTTTGAGTAAGACTTACGAAAAAAAGTTCACATTTATATTTCAATTAACCATCTTGTTACACTATATGTTACCCTAAAATTTTCAAGTTATATATTTTGATATTGTTTTTATTTTTGAGAATATTTCTAGAATTTCATATTAATTATGTACTTTTGATTTCCGTGCAATATAGTTGATATATATTCGATACCAATTTCATTTTTTCCGATTTAATATCTCTAACGCCCAAAATGCAATATTTAAGTAGTTCAACTTGCGCTTTAATATCAATTTATTTTTAGTAACACAAAATTAAAAATGTTCTTATCCGGAAGAATATGTATAACTAGAAAACAAAAATATCAAGAATGAATCCATACCTTTGGCAGCTTAAGATTCTCTCCGATACTACCAAGCTCCGGTTTCCACTGAATATGTCTCCGATCACCGGAATTTTCCATGAACAACTCAACAAATTTTTCAGCTACCTCAACATCATCTCTACTCTCTTCCATCAACTTTTCAACTTGCGACTTAGGTAACCTAATTTTAACCCGAATAGGACCCGAATTAGGCCCAACAGCAGGCCCAAGATGATCCCGTTGATCGGCCGGAGTTACAGCAGAAAGATCAGAAACAGATCGTTTACTGAGCATCAAAAACTCGAGCCGTTCTTTAGCATTCAGTTGTTGTATCCCCGATGACCTAACTCTTCTCGCAGTAATCTTTGGCTCGACTTTTTCTTGAGGAAATTTTGGCAATTCAACGAGAAAATATGTTTTCTTTGGTCTGAGAAGTTGTTCGGATTCTAATGGCTTTGCTCGTATGCCGAAATGCTTGACTGCTTCTGAATCTAATAGGACATGTCCGGGATAGTCCTTGACGACGTCGCTCGCCGTCGCCGGAGTTTTTAATTTGAACGTTTCGCCGTCGATTTTCATTACCTTTGCTTTCTTTCCTCTGCCTATACTGTTCCCCATCTCGTTTTTTTAAAAGGTAATGTAAAATGAGAGTTAGGATGTGTATAATATGTGCATATATATAATTATTAAAATGGTGATAGTGGGAAAAGAAGGAAATTTCCTTTCATTAAGAGCTTCCAGAAAAAGTCAGCATGTGAAAAAGTGTATAATGGAGTGTTTTTAAAACTGAACTGATATCTGGCTGGTCTAACTGACTTGGTTTCACCGTGAACTTAACTCAGCGGGATTCATTTTTTAAATTTAATCGCTCAAAACTAGGAATGCAAGAATCAAATCAAAACGAGAAATTAAACCGAACTGAAATTTGTTATTTGGTTTGGTTATTTGGTGAAAATAGTTTATTTCGGATTCTATTTATGCAAAGTTTGGTATTTGATTTTCGGTTTGATTTGGAGATTTTTAAAATTGAAAAACCGAATAAACCGAACTATGATATATATATTTATTTATATTTATATTTTTATGGTCTTTCTTTTGTTGATATATAAGTTAATAAATTTTATACAGTATATATAAAAATATAATTTTTAAAAATTAAATATAAATGTGCTTATCGTAATACAGTTGAGGAAATTAAAAGCTTGGACCATAAATATAAAAAAGTAAATAGTATATTATAAATTTTTGTATGAATAATATTAATTTTAAAATAAAATAAATATTGAATTTAGTCTCTATAAAAAAAATAAAATTGATGAAAATTAATAATTATTGTTAAAATTTAAGATTTTTTCCTTAATTTTTCTAAACCTCATTATAATAAAAGAAGAAATAAAATGACGATTAAATTTATTAATTGATATTAAAATTGTCTTTAAAGACGTAATATATCGGGTTCAAATTTTAATTGTTGGCTATTTATAAAAAATATTAACCAAACTCATGATTATTGTGATAAAGGTCCATTATCTATTTTTTGTTTGCAAAAAGAAAGAAGAAATAAGAAATAAATGCTGGGTATAGGAAATGCATGTTTTAATCAACTTTTATATTGCCATTTGCATAAAGAAAAAGTTTTACAGTATCTTCTTTTTTGTATATCATGTTTTTTTTTGCCGGTTGTATATCATGTTCATAATCTTTTTTCATGCAAATGCTAAACATGGTGGGGCTAATATTAAATTAGTGTGTATTCCTGGACCATTAATCAAAGAATGGATAACGGTTGAGAAAATAATTATGTCGGCTTTAATTTGATGTGTCTTATATAATAATTATTTAGAATAATTTTTTTATAAATTATGTACCATCACCGGCTTAATTTAAACATCAGTGGAAATAAGAAAAATAAATATTGACTTATATAGTATTGAAATTTTAAAAATGAAATTGAGAAATTATACATGAATTTAGTTGAATATACCGCCATAAAAACTCAAGTGAAATAAAAAAAATTCATGTGTTTTTTTTTAAATAGAATATGTTAGAAAGTAATAGTCATTTACAACATAGTTTTTAAATTATAAATTTTGTAGGAGTTTCTATTTTCTTTGCTGAGCTAAGGATTTTTTTTTGTTTTTTAAAATTTTAATTTTAATAAAGTCATCTGGCCAGATAACTTGACACATACTTCAATTAAGCGTCGCTGAATATATATGTGATTTGATCAATTGAGTTTTTAAATGGCATTGCCTTTGAAAATAATTATATTTTTCTATTCATAGCATAAATTCAACTTATTTTTTGAGTTAGAGCTATACATTTTAAGATTCTAGAATTCCAAATTGAAGAGAGTTTACCGATTATTTACCCTTTTTATTGTTTGTTTCTCCTGTTTTTGATTTAAATTTGAGGTTTTGATTGGTGCCTGCATCATAATTTATTTTGACGCTATTATGGTGCTCTGTTTGATCTCTTATAATAATAAGACCTTTGTTTCTCCTTTTTGGAGTATTCCATTATCATATGATATATATTAACTGTGTGGCAATTTGCATGGCAGCAAATTTTTCTGCATAATTTTGTAATACTTATGATCTAAATTTTTGTGGTAATTGAAGATATTTATCGTCTGTACTTCCGACCAAATTTTTATAATGAAATCTAGCTTTTTGGGTAGATTAAATAATTAAACATGACATATTGATGCTTGAATTCGAGGAATTCATAAATTTTAATTTGTGGTAAATGAACACCAGATATGAGTGAAATGAGTTACCACGTACCATGTTTGATTAATATAATTTTGGCTTTGAAAAAAGATTTAATTTTTTAAAAATATTTTACCTTTTTAAATTTTTTAATGGAAATGACTTTCTTTAAGTTTAATTTTCTTCTATTTTTTGAATTCCACTTTTATATGGATGACACATTAAAAAAAAATATCATTACATTTAATAATCATTTTGATTGTATGTCATTCATTTAAGCGGAATTGAGAAAAATAGAAAAAAAAAATAAATTTAAGAGGATCCACTCCCCATTTTTAAATAAGACTTTTTATTAATTAAAAAAAATTCAAATATGTTTTTTTTATTTAACATATAGTCTAAAAAATGTGTTCAAATATGTCTTTCGATTTTGAAAATAAAAAACACTAGTTCACTTTGTTTTTTTTTTAACTCAATTTCAAGAAAATAATTTTAAATTTATATTTATAATTCATTATTACTTAAATATTATATTTGAAATTTGAATTTTCAAATTTATTTATTCATAAAGAGATTTGAAATCCGTTAATTAAAATATGAAATTGAATTATAAGCTTTAATTTTTTTTGTATGTTCTTAATATACTAAAGGCTTATTAATATGCGTGTCAAATATAAATGACATATTTTAAAAAATGAAATAAAAAATTGAATTTTAAAAAATAAATACAATTGAAACTGAAATTAAAAATTACAATAAAATTAAAGATTTAAAATTTAAAGTAATAAAAAATAATATGATAGATTTGGATGATTAAGTTTTGAAAGAAAATCTTCATTATTATCAAAGTATTTCTTTCTTATAATAAAATATTAACTCTCAAAAGTCAAAAGTAAAACTGTTTATTTTTAAATGTTTGTGGAAAAACGATAATGAGTTGATAGTTGTTGGTTGAAAATAATCCTGGTGGTCTGGCTTTCAAAGCACCTAGCTAACTGTTTTTTGGTTATTATTAGGAATGCACAACAAGATCTAATTAAGTTGAAAAATTCCAAACTTTTGACAGACAAATATATGTTGATTATTTTAGTTACTAGAATATGACACATTTTCTAATATGAATCCTCAAGATTCGCTTTGCGATATAGTCTTACCATCTTCTTTGGCAATATGTATTAATTCAACTTTAAACGAATAATTCTACAATTTAAAAGTTTACTCTGTTAAATAATAATTTTACAATTATTATTATATTTCAAGAATAAACAAATTTAAGTTTACTTTATTTTTATGTAAGATTGTTTAATTTATATTTAATAATATGAGAGTTGTCAATAATTAAATTAAAAAATTTAAATGATAAACTATGAAATTATTTCACATAATTAATTAATATAAAATATTTACTTTTGATGGAGAACAAAAATCATAACCTATGCTTAATTTGTCAATTTTGTCTTTGGTCTGTGAGGTCTAGAACGCGACACCTGCAATTGCAAAGAAAATATATGAAATTTAGTCCCATTCATAAATGTCAATAATTTACATTTTGGGTTCAAGCAAAACCCTACAAATATGCAAATCACTAGCAAATGTCCAGTCTAGAGGAGAAATGTTTATGACTTTGAGCTAAAATAATTTTTTTATATTGAATTTCTAAAAAGGAATTTATGATAGGATGCTATTTTCTTTCCGTCGGCTACTCATTATTCTCAATTAAAAAATTTATTTCTCACTATTATTTCATTAATTTCTAATTCCTTCACTGTGTATATTTAAAATTCTTTTAAAAAACAATCAAACAAATTTTCTTCTAAATATAGGACTTAAAAATTGCATTTTGAAAATTCTAAAAATATTAATACAAATAATTAATTTTTTATTAGACATATAATAAAACAAATGTTAAAAATAAAGTATCTAAAATAAATAAATAATAATTTTAATTTTTTTATTTAATTTATTTTTATAAAATTTTAATTATATTTATCTTATAAAATATGGTTTGAATCATCACTGATTGTACTAAATGACATTGGAACTAATCAAAACAAATTATCAGTGACATGACTTTTTTTTTATGAATAAAGAGCTACACTATTCGAAAATTTGCGCACACTTAAAAATACGATTTTGAAAAAGAAAATGTAAAAAGAAAATTAAGAATATCGAATACAACTAGAATTTAAAAAAAAATATAAATTCTAAAAAGAAAAAAGAAAAATTGAAATCTATATGATAAGAGCTGACTTAATCAAACAATTAAATTATATCCTCTAAATTTGAATGCTTTTGATTGAACACACTTTTATTTTGTAATTTCTAAAGCTTTCAATAGTAATATAATCCAAAGAGATGACTCTAACTTATTGTTTTTGTAATTTAAAATCAAAGCCAACCGTGAATAAAAAAATCATTAAAAAATGACCATGAGCGGAAGTACCTTTAGATTAGGGTAGGCTCTATTTCTGATTGGAATCAAAATTTTAAAAAGTAAAAGTACATTTTTAAAAATAAAAGTAATTTTATAGTGAATTGAATGCTAGATAGACGTAATTCCTAACTGCCAAAATATTATAAATGAATTAAAAATTAAATTCTAACTAAAAGAAATTATAGTTCCGCCATAAAACATCACCCATAATAACACACCAATTTTTAGAAACAGAATACCGAAGTTGCATATTTGCAATGCATATAAGGTTATCGATTATTTTCTGAATTTTAATTAGGAGGCCAAGGAAGTAATGAGAAGGAGCTTAAAGTCATCGAGATCTAAAGCAGAGGTTACAAATTCTTTTCATCAGAGAGGACGGGCTAATAATCACCCATGGCACCTCAACTTTAGGGGTATGGGCGCTAAACCCCCTGAAGTTTAAAAACGGGCGCTAAATCCCCTGAACTTTGAGGCGGCGCTCACAAAACCCCTTTTGGACGAAATATGACCAAAATACCCCTGGCACCGTTTTTTCAGTCAACTGACATTTTTAAAAAAAAAAATTCTGACACTGTCATATCATCTGACACGTCAGAAATATATCTTAAAAATTTGAAAAACCCAAAATACCCCTAATTTAATTTAAAAAAAAAAATCAAACCAACCCAATTTAATATAAACCAATCTATCAACCCAAAAACCGACCCAACCACCACACCACCAACCGACCCGTCACCCGACCACCGCCGGAAAATTTTCCGGTCATCTTCTCCATTTTGAAGATGACCGGAAATTTTCCGGTCATCTTTATCTGTTCCTCAGAGGAACAGATCGTCGGATCTGTTCCTCTGAGGAACAGATTCAGATCTGTTCCTCAAGGAACAGATCTGCAGATCTGTTCCCTGAGGAACAGATCGCGCGGATCTGTTCCTCAGGGAACAGATCGCTCTGTTCCTCAACGTGAGGAACAGATCTGTTCCTCATGTTGAGGAACAGATAATCTGTTCCTCAGAGGAACAGATCGGACGATCTGTTCCTCTGAGGAACAAATTTTTTTGATGACCGGAAATTTTCCGGTCATCTTTAAATCGGAGAAGATGACCGGAAAATTTTCCGGCGGTGGTCGGGTCGGTCGGGTTGGGGTATTGGTCGGGTCAGTTGCTGGGTTAATTCATTAGATTGAGTTTTTTTTTGTCTTTTTTTAAATTAAAGTAAGGGTATTTTGGGTGTTTGAAATTTTTAAGGTATAATTCTGACGTGTCAGATGATATGACAGTGTCAGTTTTTTTTTTAAGACTGACAATTGACTGAAAAACGGCGCCAGGAGTATTTTGGTCATATTTGGAGCAAAAGGGGTTTTGTGAGCGCCGCCTCAAAGTTCAGGGGGTTTAGCGCCCGTTTTTAAACTTCAGGGGGTTTAGCGCGCTAAAGTTGAGGTGTCATGGGTGATTATTAGCCGAGAGGACGAGTAGGATTAACCAATACTACTAATTATGGTTAAGCTAAATTATAGTTTGAAGAATTGTCAAGGTTTGAATTAGTATCTTGTTCGAGTATTTACTAATTTCACATCAAAAGACACCAAACCATTTGGATTTGAACAAGTTTTAGTTAGATTGGACCTACATTAATTAAGATTATATCTTGAAATTACTATCAAAATTTTCCTCCACATACATTTCTTTCAAATATCTACCCTTACATTTTCAAGATATAATTAATACATCCAATAGCTTAGATTATTGTGCGAAGATTCAATAATAATACGTATCTTAATCTTAACACATTTTTGCATTTAAATACTACAAGCGTAAATAAACAGATACCCATATTCACTTCAATTTATACTCAAACTATTGAATGGAACTGTTATAATAATAATTTTCCTTTCCCTTTCCTTTCATTTAACTTTTTCTTTTTTCATTTTTAGACAGATTTAAAAATATTTAAATATTATAAACACATAATTTTATACATCTCATTGTGTTTCTTAGAAGGCTTAATTACTTAAAAACTACTCACCTTGAATTTTTTTTCGTTTATACCCTGATATAGGAAAAAATTCATTTATACCCTGACGTATATATTTATGTTGCACCTCTACCCCGAGACACTAAATTAACCTCTTTTCATTAAGAAAAAAAATTTAAAATAGTTCTTCATTTTTAACCTAAACTAATTAGAGTTTAATAAGAAATGATTTTTTCTCTAAATGAAGGACTATTTTAAACTTTTTTTTAAATGAAAAGAGGTTAATTTAGTGCCTCGGGGTAGAGGTGAAACATAAACACATACGTCAGGGTATAAATGAATTTTTTCCTAGATCAGGGTATAACGAAAAAAAAAATCAAGGTGGGTGGTTTTTAAGTAACTAGTTTCGCATTACGTGCTATGCACGTGGCTCGTAACGTAACTCGTCAATGAACATATTAGTAAATTTATTATAATTATATCAATTTTTTTATTTATAATTAATATTAAATTAGTTAAGAATTTTTTTAAAAGTAAATATAATATATTCGGCTATTAAATTTTTTCCACACTGAATTTATTCTTTTTTTGGTTTATAATAAACTTAATTAAATAATTAATTTAATTTTATTAATAATATCTTTAAAAATAATAAGATAGAAATTTTAATAATATTACTAAAAGATATGTATTCCTACTAATTTGGAAACAATTTAGTTATTTTGTACATATTAAAAACTAAATTGGAGATAATTTAGCTACCTATTCTAATTAGGACTTTAATTACAATATGGAGATAATTTAGCTACCTATTCTAATTAGGATTTTAATTATAATAGTGATTAATTAAATAACCAATTAGTTAATGACTATAAAACCTTCATTTAGTAGTAAACTGAAAAGGATTATTCGGTAAATTTGCCTGTCCCCCCCCCATCCGTGCTTTTATATATAGTATAGATATAGATTAAGCCTTCTTAGAAATTAAAATATTAAGACTCAATTTTGGGCCGATTGATCCCCAGCTTCAAACCCGTTTTGGGCCGATTTTGACCAGACAGGTTCGGTTCTGTTTCGGGCCAGAACCGGCCGCGGCCAGGCCCAGGACTACCAGAACTTCTAAAATTTTAGAAATTCTCTCACAAACTATACGAAAACATGAAAAAAGGAAGCGCCGATGTTTCTTGATTCTTCTAGTCCAACAGCAAGCAGCAAACTGAAGCATAAGCCTTCGCCAAAACAACATCCATGGATCAAGAAACAGCTTTGGATTTAGTCAAACGAGGAGCTACACTTCTTCTTCTCGATGTTCCTCAGTATACTCTTATCGGCATCGACACTCAGGTAATATAACTAAAAATCATAATATTTTTCCTTTTATGTTTGTTTCTCGAGAAAATTTACAATAGACATGTGATTTATTTTTCGCAGATTTTTACAGCAGGTCCGGCTTTTAAAGGCATTAAAATGATTCCTCCTGGCCCGCATTTTCTGTACTATAGTTCTTCCAGCAGGTTTTCATTTCTTTTTTCTTTCTTTAATTGATTATTTAAGCTAGTGAAAATATTGAGATATTTGATTGCCGTTATTGCTGCTTCCTACGAAAATTTTGTTAATTTTATGTTTTTTAGTTTATTGGAATAATTTTTTATATTTATAGAACTGGTGAATTTTAATTAGTGGTGGTTTCTTCGTTTTTTTTTCAAAAAAAAAGAATGTTAATTATCTATTGTTAATGTTAATGATGCTATACTTGACTTTAGTCTGTGTTGTTAATTGCTGTGTAAGTGTTGCCTTGTTGCTAGAAGAAGCCAGGACATTTGATTTTTTATGGTATTTCATTCCAATCAAATTTGTTTCTTTACTTATCTTTTTTTCAAGCAGGGATGGCAAGGAGTTCTCACCATTCATTGGCTTCTTTGTTGATGCTGGTCCTTCCGAGGTATCCATTCATCTATTCAAGTAGTTTGGTACCGGGACAATAACTAAAAGGTCTTCTAGTAGTTTGGCATTGGAATTGATATGCAAATTTTGGGTTGTCGGTGCCAACATGTGAGTCGTCTAACAAAAACAAACTAACTTATAGGATAGAGATGGTTTGTTATTTTGGGCATTTTAGGTGAGGTCTTTACTTGCCATTAACGTTCTCTAGCTCACTTAATAGTTTCTTAAATTGCACGAGTCTGTGAAATGTTGTGTATGGGAAGAATATGAATAAAAGCTTTAGAGGGCAAATCACTAGGCAAAAGTTATGTCTGATGATGTAAAGAAGTGATTATAATCCAAACTTGTACTGGAAAGAGAAATTCTTTTGTTTGGTTAAAGGGAGCAACTGTTGAGGGGTGAATAAAATGCTATTTCTGGATGAATGTGCAATTATAGTCTTCTGTAGCTTTAAAATCATTGTACATGTGTAATATCATGTCATCAGATTAATCTCCAATTGTAATCATAATACTGTTGGCATATTCTCAGTGGAACTATAAGCAGAGTAGATTAATATCATTTGATATTAAATGCTGAATTTCTATCTTCCTGCTTCTTGTTTAATGGCTGATTAAAGTTTTCTCAAGGTGTTGAGCCTTGCGAGCATATGAAAATCTTACGAGCAATTGATTGTTCAAAGGTCTTGAGATTTAGAGGTGATTCCTTCTTTTTCTAAATGTTTGAATCAGGTGATTGTTCGTAGGTGGGTTCATCAAGAGGAAAGATTGGTGAAAATAGTAGAGGATGAGGTATGCTTTCTGTTGACTCTATTTTTCATAGTTAAGAACGGAGTATTGACTCTAATATCTTGTGTGTTTGATTTTTTTCTTTCTTTTTACCCTCCAAGGAAGAGAGATTTTCTCAAGCAGTTAAAAGCTTAGAGTTTGACAGACATCTTGGTCCTTATAATTTAAACCAGTATGGAGAATGGAAGCGCTTGTCCAGCTATGTTACAAAGCATGTTATTGATCGAATTGGTATCATAACTACCTCAGTAGTTTCAGATCCACCAATTAGTTATTTTCTGTCTGTTCTTTGTTGCTTTTCAGTGCTTGGAGGTTGACTGCTACTGTTGTGTTTCCTGCAATTGCTTCTTCTTCTTTAATTCATCTTTGATAAATTTTATTGTTTTCCCTGCCTTTGAGAATTTGGAAATAAGATATGCATAGATTGTTGGACCTTGTTATCTGCATGCATGAGTTAGATGGCAAAGATCATTATTGGAGATGGACCATGGTTTTGCTTTGAATTCTCTAAAATTTCATTTCTTAAAATTTTCATTGGCTTTCTCCATAACTCCTATAAGCATAGATTTCAAGCAATTTTATATTATGCTGAAAAAATAGTGTCCTCAATTTCCCCATATGACTGTTAAAATACATTTTAAAACATCCAAAATTTTATCAATAAATTTCTGCAAGATGACCCACTTAGTACTTTAAGATGATCATTAAATAAATTATAGATTTTGGATAATAAAAACTCAAACATTTTTGCCAAACAAAAAATAGGATGAAGAAAAGTTTGACAAGAAAATTCAATGAAGACAAGCATTTATGATCGAAACTAAAGATTTGACGTTTTAACATTTTAAAAGCTTTGGGTTTGTAATGCCCCTAAGTTTCAAAAGTTTTGCGTGTAAGTATACTTGTTTTTGTTTGCCTTTCTTGTGTATTACTATGTGCTTCTTGTTGGTACCAAGTCTATCATAGCCTTACATCTGGAATTAATATTTTTCTTATAGTATGTACATGTGCGATATGAATTACTTTGCATTCTTTTTTAAGTTTCTTTGAAGTATGTTTATATGGAACCCAAATTCATTATTGACGGGGCTAAGATTTCTATAGTTGTGCAAATCTTCCAAAAGAAAGCCTCATTTCTTCTATACAATGAAGGGGAACAAATATATGGAATGGAGGTTTAATTTATTGTTGCCCACAAAACAACATCTAAAAGTACTTGATCTGGAATCTATGTTGAATCTGTTCTACTTGCATTTTTGAAATTAAATGTTGCTATGGATGTATAACAGACATCCTCCAACAACGGATTCGCCACTAGTTTTTCAGTCTAAGTGAGTTTGTTAATTTACAGAACCTATTGGAGGAGAAATCACAATTGAAAGCGAGGCTGGGATAACTAAAGGCATTCCTAAAACAGCAACGGAAAAAGCTTTAGATGAGCAATTGAGGAACAGCAAGTGCTCAGTAGATGCATCTGTTGATAAGTCAAAGAAGAGAGGATGTTACTATACTTCAATTCCTTATGTTATCAAACACAGAGGAATGGAGAGAGCAGAACTTACTTCCTTGAATCTTGACAAGGTACATATTTGTGCATGTAAGTTCCAAATCATTTTAAATACTTGGTAATCTTACTATTTAGTTTTTATTCTCTTGTTGATCTTATATGCATTTATTGACCTGTCCAGACAGAATTGTTAGAACGTATTTTAGTAAAAGATTACGAGGGTTCTGAGGACTTGCTTCTTGGGGAGCTGCAATTTTCCTATATCGCATTCGTGGTATGCTCAAAACTAGTCTGATATGATTTCAAAAAGGCTCACACGTCAGATTCTTATCTTTATATATATATTTTTTGAAAATGGTGCAGATGGCCCAATCACTCGAAGCATTTTTTCAGTGGAAATCTCTAGTCAGTCTGTTATTGGGTTGTACTGAAGCTGTAAGTATTAACATGTGTTTGTTTTTCCATATTCTCTGCATTGTTTGTGATTTGAACTCCTTATGTTGAACTCTTTGTTTCCCTTGTTACATCTCCTTTTTCTCTTTCTCTGCGTCAGTTTTTGCTCTTCTTTTGCGACTTGCATCCTTTTGGTATTGCTCTTTTTTGTTTTTTCTCTGCAATAGGTGGCTTTGTTAACTTACCTACTTCATTTTAAGAAAAAAAAAAGGAGTTTAGTTTTTCTTTGATGTGTTTTCTGTGTGCTATCAGTAAATAAATTGCATCCTATGTTGCGAAGGAAAACATCAAATTCATTTCCCATGCAACTTATTAGAAATTGAAGGAAAGCATTCCATTTTATTTGTTATTCAGCTTTGTTCTCTTGAACCATCATTTCAGTTATTTTTTGTTCTTTCTCTCATGTAGTAGTTAATATACTATTCATAATTGTGAAATATCATATATGTGATATGGTATTCCACATTGTAGCTGACTTGATGGAAGTATAGAATCATAATTTTTTTAGCATACCATAGTCTATATTATACGGAAACGGAAACAGATACTGCAAGATAGCTTTCCTTCAAAATATAGGAAATGGAAGTGTAGGGGGGAACATGTAAAGTCTTTTTGCTAATACAAAACAGTTTTGTTTCTTCATTGTAAGTGCTTTTATTATTATTATTATGCAATTATACTAGTCGATGTCATGCTTCCAACTATCTTGGAACTAAATGAATTAAGTAAATTACACATACATCCCGTGATTTTACTCAGACAGATTTGGACTAAATTTTACATTATCTTATTTTGATTGATGTCCATGCTCTTGATAATTTTGCTTTCTTTCATTCTTCATTTCAGCCTTTCCGGACAAGGAGTCAACTATTTACAAAGGTAGTATTCTGATTTCATAATTAGTTAAATCTTTCTTTTGGTCTTTTATTCAGTATCGAGTCATTGTAGTTTTGAACTATAATCATTGATGATAAATCTTATTGGCAGTAGGGTAACTTACTAAATCTTATCCAAATTTGTGGGGTTTAGACACACTCTGCCTTTTCCGCTATTATACTCAAACTTGCCATTTCATTTCTTATCCCTGAGGCTTCTTGGCTTTGGTTCTCTTCCTCATAACCCTGATCCATCAAGTTAAGTTTTTTATGTGGATTTAGTTTCTCCTAATAATGGTCATTTTATGAACTTGTGCAGTTCATCAAGGTCATGTACTATCAGCTGAAATTTGGACTTCAGAAAGATAGAGCAGAAAATAATGGAGCTGGGGTAGGAGTGCCAACATTGTTGGATGAGTCATGGTTTTCTGCTGACAGCTTTCTACACCGTCTATGTAAGGTAGCCTTTTGCACAGACATAATGCAATCTAAGTGTTATTCTGTCTTTGAATTTCTAAAGAAATTTATTGATCTTGTGGATAGGCCAAAGTATACAACTTTGCTAGCTCAGTAGCTTCTATTCTTCAAAGCCAAAGGTTGTAATAAGCTTTTTGGATTAAGTTAATTCATTTTAATGTTATCTGCCTTTGAAGTCCTAGGGATTCTGGTGATCTAGTGAGTAGGCTAAACTATACTACTTGACTAGCTTTTTTTTCTCTTAAGACAAAAGTAAATTAAAGGTGTGATTTTCAATACCGATGGAAATTAGATGTTCAAGATTCTGTAGCTCTGATTGTGAACCCACCTTTATTATTAGGGTTAATGTCAAAAAAAATCACGAACTTTACACGTTTTCTCATTTTCATATACGAACTAGTTCTTTTTCTCAAATTCATGCATGGTGCTGAAGTGACACTCATTCATTGGTATAAAATGACCTCCACCTCAGCAAATTACACCAATGGAGCCGCGACACCTCAGTACCATTCATGAATTTGAGAAAAAATCATAGTTCGTGCATAAAAATGAGAAAATGAAACTGCGTGATTAAAATATGAAAACGTGTAAAGTTCGTGATTTTTTTTGACATTAACCCTTATTATTATTGTATGTTAGAGAAAAATTTTATTGACCTCCAATTGAAGCTTTAATATAAGCTCATATCCAAGTGCAAAACGTTTTATCAAGTATGCTTAGAGTAAAATAGTACTCTCTCCGTGCGATAAAGATAAAAAAGTAGTGTTTTTACTAGAATTAAGAAACTCATTAATTATGGTTAATATATTAAAATATTTCTACAGTACCCTTTGAAATTCTTAAGAGTGAATCATTATGGATCTACCACATTTAATGCTCAAACAATAAAATTATGAGGGTAGTTTGATAATTTTATTCTAAATTAATAATAAATGTGGTTACTTTTTCTATTTTTATGGGACAAAAAGGTGCTTACTTTTTCTATCTTTATGGGACGGAAGGGTTAAATAAAATAGTTGATTAAACTCGATTAAGCTTGTGAAGTGCATTGGGTATTCTAAGTTTGTTATTCAAACCACTCGAGCATGAGCTTCAGTCAACAAAATTCGGGTATATTGCAATGCAAGCTGAGTTTAAGTTGCTTCCCTAATAGCTTCACTGGTTGATCCGAGTTTTCTGCTGCACTTGGATTAAAGTTTGTTTAGAGTTTATTTGTTAAAAATTGGTTGAATTTGTAGGATTTCTTTTTGTTGGTGCAAGAAGCTCCGGTGGTCGATGGAGATCTTTTAACATGGGTACGTGCATAAGATCTTAATCTCCGCCACAATATGTTATTTCTTCTAAGAACACGTGCACTGTGCAGTCATAGCTCAAAGCTGTATGTATAGTGATATGCTTTGTCATTAAAAGCTTAGTGGTATTTGAGCCTTGCATTAGTATTTCCTGCAGTTACAGTGGCTTTTCATTCATTGATCACTCATTTTTTCCCCTCTTCCTCTTGCATATTGATAGGGTGTCCAATAAACTATTTAAACCGAATAACTGAAATGAACCAGAAAATTTGGTTCGGTTCAGTTCAGTTTGAAATTATAAAAAGTTGGTTTTTGTTTGGTTCTAATTTGGAGTATAAGAAATTCAGTTTACCTTTGGTGCAAACTGAACCGAATCAAAAAATAAACTGAACCAACCGGTTAGGTTCAGTTCAGTTTGAAATTCTTATTAAATCGGTTTGGTTTGGTAACAAACCCCTACATATTGATAGTACTTGGCAGCAAAACACAATTGAGCAGTCATGCTTTGCTTATGCTTGTAAATTTGTGTCCCTTATAAAATTACAATCTTTGTTGGAAAACCTGGCTTATTACACCGATGCACAATCTTTTTCATTATTTTGACAGCTCTTTTTAAAACTTTGTTAATAATAAGTTAACTTTTGTTAGTCTAAAAGATCATTTGGTTATGTGTCATATCAAGTATGATGTTATAATACTTGAGGATTAAATATTAACCCAATGTTTTCTATAACTTCACAACTTCTGCTTATAATGTCTTTCTTCACATTAATTTTGTGTGCTAGCTCAGCTTACTCGGGGCTTCTATTTCATGTATGGAAATTCTGATACAGTTTGGATTATGGGGCGTGATGCTATCTGTTATCTAAATTTTGCAGACTAGGAAACTCAAAGAACTGCTCGAGACGAGTCTGGGATGGGAATTCCAACAGAACAGTGCTACAGATGGTATATACTTTGAAAATGATGACGAGGTGTGTTAAGATGTTCAAATATTTCGGGAAATATTCTCAAAACTTAATTTTTAGAAAGTTACTGCTCGAGAATTTTTTCGAGAAGTTTCTGCTCTCTGAAATTTGATTGCTATCCTTTTCAGTATGCTCCTGTGGTTGTGATGTTGGACGACAACAGCTATAATGAAGGCCAAGCAAATTGATGAACCTTAAAAACAGACATTTCCTTCCACTGAGCTACCGTTTTAGGAAATATTAGTTTTCTGGTCGGAGGGTTTTGTACAACTTTTGTATCCGAATCATGAATGGATGTAATTAACCTGGTGGAGTAGGCTTCTGTTCATTTGTTTAGTTTCAGTCTCTCTTAGTGTTTTTTAGCTGGTAAAGTGATGTTAATTATAAAGCTAATTATATCATATAGTTTCTTTCTACCTATTATATAATGATGAGTATACTTTTAGATGAGTATGAAATGTAATCAGGTCTAGTCTAATATGTATAAATTCTAACAATAATCCAGAGTTGTTTCCCCATGGACAGAGACTGCTAGGAAAAAAAAATATGAAAAGGAGGTACTTGTATCTCTTCTGTTTTTAGCTTAGTAGCTAAACCAAGGGGCATTATGATGGGAGGTCATCCTCTAGCACTGTCACCAGTGATGTTGATTATGTCTTCTCTTTATCTAATCACTAATCACTAATTATTTTCTCTTTTTCTGTTTTTTTTCTCTGCTTCGTTATGTTTTCTTCAAGATGATTTCGAAGTCCCCTTCTCTATATCCAAATTTGTCAAGCAATGGTTTTGGCCCCTATTTTCAAGGTCAGGTTCACTCATTCAACTTTTTTTTTTTTATAGCTTTTTCTTAATGTATGTGTTTGTGTTTGTTGATGTTATGCGTGTCTGTTAAAAGTCCTAATAGCAGTTTGCTTATCCTTTAGGAAAAACCCATTTTCAGGTCCTTAAACTATACCACTTTTGATTATCTGGTCCTTAAACTAATTTTTGTCTTTTTCTGATCCCCAAACTTCACGGAAACGCATTTTAAAGTCCTTCAACGGATGTCTGTTAAGAGCGTGAGATCACACTCTGAAATTGGAGAGTAACTTGTTAAATGAATGCCACATAAGCTTTATTTAGAAGGAAAAAAAATCAAAACTAACTTTAAGGATCTTTTTATACTTTTCTCCACTTTCTTCTCTAATAAACATGTTATTATCTTCAAAAGATCAAAAGAAAATCATCCATTTCTAAAAATTCAAAAATTTACTTATAAAAATCAATAATTTATAACAATTAATTAAACATGATTACTACTACTCCAGCAGCTATTATTCATCATCATGCTCCATTGACGACACTAGCTGTGGTGGTGGTTCCTTCATCGACAACGGCGGATTATTCTTCTCCGACATTCAACCATTCGTCAACGGCAACCATCCAAATGAGAGAAAAAGTGTCCTGAACAGCAAATAGGAAATCAAAGAGGCAACCGCCGATTTCAGCGTCGCAGGTGTGAGAAGTAGTCTGTTCACCGGTGGATTCCATGGCGGCGATCTCAAATTGAAGCCAATTTTATCAATAAAGATTATCAAACTCAAAAAACAAAACTCCAATAAATTCAAACAATATCATGAACTAAATCCTGAAACCCTAATAATATTGTTTTTGAGCCACAAAATCAAAAACAAAAAACCAATTTCAGATAAACTGAGTTTTAGAAATTTAATATTTATCGTCACTGTCGATTGCTCCTCCGCCCGCTGCTCGTTGCTCTTCTACAACTCGTTGCTATTCCTTTGCTTCTCTATGATGTTGGTTTCTCCTCTGCCGTTGCTCGTTGCACCTCCGTTGCTGCTCGTTACTCCGTCGCTGCTCTTTGCTCCTCCATCGTTGCTCGTTGATGATAATGAAGATGGGTTCGTTGATTTTACCTCTGTTTGACTCATATAAATCAGGGACATAAGCTATTCAATCGCCGGTAGATGATGAAAATGAGGGAAATGAAATTTGCTTGGAAGACAACTTTATGGTGCAAGGGTAAATTGATAGAAGACGAAGATGATTTTCTTATTTTTAGAAAGGGCAAATTGCATCTGTATAGAAATTGGAAACAAAAGGGAAATAGAGTAAAAAAGGTCCTTAAAGGTTGTTTTTGAACCTTTTACCCAGAAATTCTCTTTCCTACGTGGAATATAATTTATGTCTTTTCCGTTAGTTAACAGAGTTTGAGACCACGCTCTTAACGGTTTTCTGTCGGAGGATTTTAAAATGCGTTTTCGTGAAGTTGGAGGATCAGAAAAAGACAAAAATTAGTTTAAGGACCAGATAATCAAAAGTGGTATAGTTTAAGGACTTGGAAATGGGTTTTTCCTATCCTTTATTCATTTAGTTTTCTTTGTTTTATTTTGCTTCAACCTTTGCTTTTTCTATATGTTTTGAATTTTTATTATTGCCTGCTTTGTGAATTTTCGGGTTGCATTGAAGACCCAAATTTACTGTAGAACAATGCAATAGGAATTGAAGTTGCTTTCGTAATTTCTTGTTTAGAAAGTCTGAAATACTAAAGAATTCAATTCAGTTGAATATTAAATTAGTAAACTCTCATGTTTAGAAATTTCTTAGATATAAGAATTCAATTATTTCAACTATTTGAAGAAAATGTTAAGGACTTGTATCGGCAAAATACATGGAAGATTTTAAACTGTAGAGTTTCTCTATCTTTATCTCATGCAGGATATTACATCTAAAAGTAAAAGTTATTTAGTAGGAAGAACTGTAGTATAAATTTGCGAAATCATTAGATGGGAATTTTGAGATTCAAGGAGTATGTGCTTTTCAAATTTCTTGTAAGTTTTCATCCAAATATCCTAATGACATTCAAGGAAGCAAAGGATCAGCTTCTGATTAGATTGCCATAAAACCAACAAACAGAAAATTAAATTTCCTTTAACCTTTCATGAAAGAAATCGTTAACATATCATACCATAAATATCAGTAACAACATCATTAAGTATTTCACTACAGAGTCCCTTGTCATTAGTAGTAGGAATATGTTGCAGCATAAGGATTATATCCAGAATAGAGAGGAGAAACTGAAAATGCATGATTAGTCACTTGAGGTTGACGCATGTAAATATCACTGGTCAAGTAATTACCGACATGCGCATCTTGCCTGTAAAGAAAGTTCTGTGCAGATGGGTAGTTACCGTACTGCCCTTGCTGCTGCCTGTTGGTCATTATCGTAGGTGGTAGATTGTTATACTTATAGTAACTTCCATTTTCCTGAGAATCCACATAACTTGCCAAAGACGGCATATCATAATATTCCAATTCGTCGTCATTAGCAGATATATCCTCATCTATACCTTGATTAGGAAAGTTTGCAAAGCTCCTAGTATCTCCGGTTTCACCCGCAAAGGGCGGAGAAAACATGTATTGATTCTTGGGGGCATCTAGGTCATTGGCTATAGACTGAATTTGATTGATGTTGGCTTGTTCAAGTTTGTACTTAGAACGTGGAGAACAAAGCTTTGCTTGTTTACCTGATTTGACTAGTTTCTTTAGCAAGGTAAAAGGATCCACAGAACCTAACACTATCACCTCCTGCTTTTCTGCATCTATCTCCACTGAGTAAACCCCTGAATCCAATACCAAATGTGCAAGAAAAAACCTTACAATCGAAAGGTAAAAAAAATCTTGGCAGAAAATCGCATAACCTTAGGCGACATACACCCGAGCTAGAATTTAAAACTTTTAGGGTACTAGGCATAAAAAAACATAATAATCCTATGTTACATGGAAAGTTTTTGATTCTTACATTTTGAAGTTCCGTTTCTGTTGCCGGAAACACTTCTAGAACTTGAAAACTATATATTGGAAACTATTCTTAGAGAAAGTGTCATTTCACTTTTAGTATTTCCGTTTTCGGGCTTCATATAATAAGTTAAAGAAAATAACACAATGAGAAAGGTGAGAGTGTATGTGACGATATTATCACCTTGGATTTTTTTGAGGAGCTTTTTCACCTTTTCCTTGCAACCTTCACAGTTGATGTTCACTTTGAGAGTATGTGTCTACGACAGAGAAATGAAACAAACCCAGGTTAAGGTTACAAGAAACTCAATTGCATGTAGTATTAGAAAAGAACCAAAGTAACTAGGGTCTAGAGTTACCTCAACCTTCAGGAGCTGATCAGCACCAATTCTCGCCATTTTTATAGGACAAATAATAAAAAATGCTACTTTTTTGCTTTTTCTGCTGTGCTCTTTTTCTGAATACGTTCCTTTAAATACCAACTGAAGAGAGATAAAATCATAAAAACACACACACACATGCACAAAAGATTTTTCTAATGCAAAATCCTGAGTGTAACTGAAAAGTGGGTCTGCAAAGTGTGATTTGACTAAGCTGATAGGCAAAATCTGAGTGTCATTTTCTTATAGCTTCTTGTCTTAGGCAGAGTGCATCATGTTCTCGTGACACAGTGAGTTGGTTTCAGCTTGGTCAGGTTTGAACTTTGAATCATTCAATTTTGGTTACAAATATATTAGTTTTAAAATGCACAAGTTTTTTTGGTTGATTCAAGTGTCAAATATTTAACTAAATGATAGATTAGTTCATTCATATAATACAGTTTATAATATATCAATTACTTCTATGAAACGTTTATATTTTCTTTCAGCTACATAGTCAAATTTAGACTCCAGAACCATATCTTTTATAAGACTTAGGACATCTCTCCATTTTGAAGTACACATAAACTTTACTGCAACTATAACACTGATTTTAACACAAAAAATGTTTTAATTATATTCTCGTTTATTTTTCTTTTTCTTTTTCTTTTTATATTATAATATAACACTAAAAAAAAAACAAAAATGGTGTTGCCACGGTTCATCAATGTATATGGTAATGCAATGTAGTCAACACCATTTTGGAGTATAAACTGGCTCGTTGGTGGAGGCCTGGGGCACGGTAGAATAAGATTTGTTGTCCCCTATTGGAGAGAGCCTAAGAAGAAAGAAATCTCGTAATAGTTACATAGATTTAGGGTGTAATCGAGTCGAGTCAAAATATTGTCATATTCGAATTCGATTCGACTGAAAAATTTAAAATTTAAAACTCGGCTCGAACTCAATCGAGTTTTATTTCAGGAACTTTGACTATCGAGTTTTATTTTAGGAACTTGAGCGTTGACTCGGTAGAATAATTGAGACTCAAGTTTGACTTGATTCTACTCAGTTATCTATAAATATATTTAACAATTGAATGTTATTGTAAAAATAGAGATATTATCGTACATATAATTATAAAGGGTAGAGAAATAAATTATTTAAAGCTCGATTAGGCTCACGAGCTTATCGAGTCAAGCATCAAAATGTTTGAATTTATACTCAATAGTTAACTTGAGTAGTTCGAACTCGAACTAGAGTCGATATAATCGAGCCGGCTTTAAGGATTTTTCAAATCAATCTCCAGTATCTCGCGAGTTGGCTGGACTTGGTGTGTAATCCCTACTAGTTACACGAAAACTGCTTTCTCCATAAGTGACCCACACATTGTTAGAAAGTGTCCAATCATGTATGAATTCTTAGGATGGTATCTTGTGTACTGCATTCAAATGTCATATGTACTGTGAAATATGGCACTGTAATGAGATTCTTTGCAGAAATTTTGCAGGTGAGATTGCTTTTCTTGGTGCCAAAGGCAAGATACTGATGTTGATCATGTTGACTTTATATGATTATTCTTGACTTTTTCGTTTGGAGTTTCAGATTTTATATGATTATTCTCATTTATGGTATCTTTTTGTTCGAATTCTTTTAGTTCATCATCTTTTCAGATGCAATGTCTTATTAGAAAATGAGAAGTAAAAAATTTATTGTGAAAAAATGAAATAAAAGTAAAAATTACTGATTTTTTTAAAACAATTGTGTATAGAGAAATTATATAAAAGGAATATATGATTAAGATCAAGTCCATGAAAAATTCATAAACCTACTTCTCTTCTCATAATTTGCTCTCCTTTTCATTTTCCTAACATCTAATTGATTTGGTCTTTGAATTTTTCATGGACGGAGTCTTCTCAATATAAAATGATGGTCAGTACTTAACTCTATGGTTTTTATTATAGCTTGTATTAGAATATTATAAACAGGGCTGGGTTGCTACATAATCATTTCCTTAAGGACAAATTAATTAATTTGGAATAAATGATTTAAACATGGAAACAAATCCTCCAATATTCATTGAACTGCTAACTCCAAATGATAATCTTGTGAGTAGATTATTCTGATAACTTTTGAAATTTATTATAATTTCCAGTTTTATCTCTTTTATTTGATTTTTTTTTATTTTTGTTTCATTTATAAAATGTTAGTCAATTAAATTAAAAGACTTTAGTATATGGAATTTAATTTTAGTTTAATTTTATATTTAATTTTAATATAATATTTATGTTTTTTTATGAGCTTTGATACTTTATAAATTTAATCTATGTTTTTAAATACGTATTTATGATTTAGTTTTTTTTATTTAGATTTTAAAGTATATTTTTAGTATTTTAAATTTTTCCATTTTAAAAAGCAAGTAAAAAAAATAAAAATAAAAATTATAAATTAATAAAAATAAAAAAATTGGAAACTTGGTTTTAAGTTTTTAAATCCCGTAAAAATATAATTTATATTTATATCAGAAATAAATTTAAAGATCAAATTGAAAGTTTAATTTATTTTTAACTTAAATAAATTAAGTTTGCTCTATTTTTCGCAAAGGATTAGTGATTTACTGTGTTTTTTAAGAACAAATGATCAATTCACCCTTTTTAACTTGGCATGAAATATCGAATGAGTCATTTTCGCTGCTTTTGGTATAAACAAACCCAAAGTTGCGTTTTTGTATCAAAAAAACTTTTCGCCGCATTTGCCTAGTCGCACTTTGTAGATTGTGTTTCACTCTCCACTAACAAAATGAAAAAAAAGTCTAAATCAAACTTTATGTTTCGTTCATTTTCAAAATTGATACTTGATCATCTTAAATTTTTATTATAAACCTTATAACTTTAAAAATCTTGATCATCTTAAATTCATTTAAGTTACTATTACCTTGCTCATGAGTTTGTGATGACCACTTGGTGCATAATCCCCTTGTAAAAAAAGAAAAACAATAAGAAAGTAGTAGATCTAAAAGATTGAGGTTGCAGGTGGGAAGACTGCCTAACATGGAGGCCCCTATCTAAAGACTGATCCAATTTAGCTAAAACAAACAGCTGCAGAATAGGCCTATCCATAGAGTACTCATTTTTGTTTTCAGAAGATCTCCACATTATCCAAAATATAAGAAGATTGTATTTAGTTAAGTTCATGGAACAAAATAAAAATTAATGAGAAAGTATTTTACATCCCCATTCCCCAAATAGTCTAAATTTGAAATAATAATAATAATAATAATAATTATTATTATTATTATTATATGCAAAGCTTATTCAATTATTTGTTTGCAAGGTTACTCGTTTTTATTGACTAGTAAAATAGTTTTGAAAAAAATGGTCGATATATTTGTAGCTAATAGAAAATTTTATTTCCAAACTTGAAAATAAATAAAAGTGTAAATGAACTGATGTGAGCCGAACATTGAGGTATTCATGTTCGGCTCGTTACATGAACGAAGGTATTAATGTTCGGTTTTTGAATAAATTATTCATGTTTGGTTCATTTATAATCTATTTCATGTTTAGTTGATGTTCAACTCGTGTTTGTCTGTTTATTTGTTAAATGAACAAGCTCACGAGCAAGCTCGTGAACGAACTCGTTCGTTTAGCAGATAAATAAACGAACACAAGCCAAAACTATGTTTTTTTTTGTTTATCAAAACAACGTGTTTTATTTAAACAATATAATTTTAATATGAGATAGTACTTTGTGAACTCTTTATCAAGCTCATATACGAGCTCATTTATGATTTTTTTTAAATTGAGCTCCATCTGGTTCATATTTGTCACATTTGAGAAAGTTTTGTGGTATAATATTTATCACTTTAGCATAGTAAGAGCATTAATTGCTATTTTTTTAAGTTTGCCTCCAATTTATTTATTCAAAGAATGCAACACACGAATAAAAATAGTGGACATAAATGTTAATAAGTTTCAATATGGATAGCTTAATAAAACGGTCTACAAATTAAGATATATAAATTACTTTTTAAATTTTTGTTTTAAAGTTAAATGCGACAAATATTATACACCACATGAGGTATTGTTATAAGTAAAAAAAAAGTGAACTGATTATAATATTTGATAAGGGTGTAATAGAAAATATAAAGATGAATTTATAAAAATATAAAATATCAATTGTGTCTTTTAATGTGAAAAAGAGAAAAATTGATTATTATTTTAAGAAGGCTTAATGTCCTAAAAAAAATCTCAACCTTTCGTCCCCTTCTCAATCCTACACTACTGATGTTGAAAATTTGTCAATTTTACCCTAATTTGTATTTTTCGCATTTCAATTGTACCCTAAAAAATAAAATTGCCTGTTTTTTTTATCAAACAAAAATTCAAAAAATTCTTTTATAATGATCAATTTAATATAAAAAGTTAATTTAATGCAAAATGGGTCAATTTAGAGAATTATTTTGAATTTTTAATAAAAAAAGTTCAATTTTATGCTACATGGTACAATTGAAATGAAAAAAAAAAATACAAAATAGGATAAATTGACAGATTTGCAATGTTAGGGTAGGATTGAAAAGGGGGTAAAAGGTCGGGGCTTTTTAAAATATTAGGCCAATTAAGAATAAGGGAGTAAAATATACTCCCTCCGACCCAATAGAGTTGTCCACTTTGAGAAATTTTTTTGTCCCAAAATTCTTGTCCACTTTCAAAAAGTAACTAATTTTTACACTCAAAATTCTATATTACCCCTATTTAAAATCCACTAATGAGTGTTTTGAAAGTAGATTGCAAGTGGACCCTATATTAAATAGGGGTATGACAAGAAAAGTAAGTAAAATTTTACAAAATCCATAAGCAATAATTACTTTTCTTAAACTGTGTGATAAAGACAAAGTGGACAACTCTATTGGGACGGAGGGAGTAATAAACTCTAGATGATATCCTACCTCTAATTTAATTTTACTTTTTTTTTTTATGAAGATCCAGACAATGAAATTTTATATTCATGTATCATCTGATTATATTGACTCTTAGTCAAACGCATATAAAAATTTCCACAGATTAGACAATTACATATATCCAAAACATATATAACATTCTTTTTCATTAACAATCCCAAGAAAATGTAATTTCTAATCAATTGCATATCATATCTGTGCGAATAAAATATTTCATGATTATAAGTTAAAAATTTAGGGTATAATTAATAAATTAAAAATAAAGTGACGATTATATAAAATTGGAATAAAAATTGGAAAAAGTTAAAATTCAGTAGTTTTAAAATATTTTGCCATTGATATAATGTGAGAAGAACATTTTGTAGAGCAGTAATGATTAAACTTTTAGAATAAGACTAAAAAGAAAAGTACTTTGTTATTGAGTCATTATATGGTAGTAATTATTAATTCATGGGTTACATAAATAGTTTTACCCTTGTTAGGGTGCAAGGTGAAGTTTCTGAAAATATAATTTACTGCTTTTATGCTTAGCTACGTCATTCCACTATGATTAAAGCCTAAACTTTGGGGATTTTGTTGAAATTTGACAACTTATTTATAAAATTTATGTTTATTTTCTTTTCAATTTTATCTGTTTGGAACAGGAGTGCGTAGGGCTCGTTTGGACTCGTTTCAGTCACTGAATTAAACTGAACTGAATTAGTGGATTTTTTTCTTTTTTGCCAATTTTTTTTTTATCAAACTATAACTACAATAAATTCAAATTGAATTGTAACTAAATTAAAAATTATTTGATTTAGTCGGCTATTTGGTTTAATCAAATTATCAGATTTCATATTAAAATGTATTTAAAAATATTTTAACAGGTAGTTTGGAAATAAAAAGAAACCTGTTCTGAAAATCTTATGGATCCTATACTAAAAATAGAATTATAATTTTTTATTAAGTAATAAATTTAGAAGATAGATGGATGATTAAGTTTTATAAAAACTATAATCTGTTAATTCGATTATAATATTTGAAGAAATAAAAGAGATTTGTCATTAATCTCGATTTGATATTTCCAGTTATATACGAACCATTATTTGTAGGCTTAAATGCACCAAATATCACCAACATTCGTCTGTTTTTGGTATTTAATACAACTTTTAATTTTAACTTAAAAATACACGAAATATCAAATTTTTTGCATATAAGACCAAATTTGCATTTTTTAAAACGATGTCGTTTTAAGTCAAAAACGGCGCCGTTTTATGCACAAAATGATGCTCGTGTTATTATTGCAAAAAAATAGATAGTTTATGTATTTTTATATTAAAATTAAAAGTTCGTGTTAAATACTAAAAACACGCGATAGTTTTTTGAAGTATTTAAGCTTTATTTTTAT
The DNA here is from genome assembly GCF_937616625.2 of Mercurialis annua. Classification (NCBI taxonomy): domain Eukaryota; kingdom Viridiplantae; phylum Streptophyta; class Magnoliopsida; order Malpighiales; family Euphorbiaceae; genus Mercurialis; species Mercurialis annua. Next base: position 31,940,073 of record NC_065573.1, on the reverse strand, counting down.
TTTATCATAACAATGGAAGGAAAGATTCAAATCTATAAATACTCCTAGGTTTGAATAATCCGCAAGTGACTGTTGGCTCTGTTGGCCACAGTTCACTATGGGGGTGTGGGTTCGATCCACCCCTCTGCCAGCCAGTGGGCTGAAAAAAACTATATTTTCTGAAAACTTAACACTGACAACTAACACCTAACGTAGTGTAATTTTATTTTTGATAAAAAAAAAAGAATAATCCGGCTCATATTTTGGTCTATTAAACCTAATAATCTATTGATTAATTTAATAGACAAATATATGACAACACTATTATACCAAGAAATGGTGACGTTTTACAAAAACTTTCTTATATCCCTCTTGCTACGTGTTAGCATCCAGAATTAGATTATACCAATAAATTATAGTTTAAATGATAGACAACTAACTGTTCAATTTGTGAGTCCAAATATTTCTATAATTTCTTTTTCAATTATCAAAATAATGCTGGAAATTAGATAATAAATTATATAGTATGAAAATTAAAATTTAATAATTAAATTAAAATAATAGGACAAAAATTAAATTTTAAAAATTTAGTGACTTGTAAATTTAAATACCCTGATGAATTTAGTTCCTGTGTAAATTTGTGACAACATAGTCATTTTCACAATACAGTCGACCCTCTGATAATTAATACACATGGTGAATCAAAAATTTATTAATTATTAGAATTATTAATTTATTGAATTTATATAAAAAAATTATAAAAAATATTTTAAAGCATCTACATTAATAGACCTCATATTAATATTAACTAAATACATTTTACAATCACTCAATTTAAAAGAAATAATTTTATATTCAATTTAAAAAATATCAATTGATATCAAATTAAAAAATAATTATTAAAAAGTTGTATTCATAAAGTAAAATAATTTTTAATATTTTTTATATTAGAGATACTTTATTTATTTTAATTTGTTTATCTAATAACTTCTTTTAAAATTTCTCATAAGAGTAAACAAATCATAATTTGATGGTATTTTAACTTCCACTTTATGAATTAAGGTTAGTATTGCCTCAAATAAATAATCAATTGTTATATATTTCTTTAAAAAAATCTCTCTAATAGTTAATATTCATGTAGAATATATTTTAGATTTTATTAATTATTAAATAATAGAATTATTAATTATCCGACGTGGAACGAAGTTGGTTCTCTCAATTTTCTATTAATTATTAGAATTATTAATTTATAGAATATTAACTATTAGAGGGTCGACTGTAATGGTATTTTTTTTTTTATGAAAACACAATAATGGTATTGTTTGTCCCAATATATTGTGATAGTAGTTTTTCTCACAAATTCATTTAAAATTTGTATGACATGTTAGTGAATTTTTTTCTTCTTCATTTTCACTTTTACATTACATCTGGTGCAAGGAATCAATCATCAATCCATCATAAATGTATGAGATTTATATTCATCGTAAATCTATGTCAACTTAATACATATTCATAATTCCGTGGTGAAATAATCCCGTCACAAGTTTAAAAATAGTGACAAAATAATTCAATTCACAAATTTTATCGCAATAAAATTAGTGTGTTACAAATTCTTAACAATTTCGTCATAAATTTGTAACACATTACATCTATCACAAATAGTCACCGTGACAATTTGAATGTTATTATAGTGTTATTTTAAATGCATTAGATAGTATTGTGATCATCTAATATATAATTTAGTTATAATAATAGAAAAATGATAAATAATTGAAATTAATAAATTATATTTTTATTAACAAAATAGATGATTCTTGTAGTTTAATTTAATTATTTAGATAGCCAAAAATCAAAAGAATAACTAAGTACGTGTACTTGTCCTTTCTCTTACCAATATTTATTAGGTTAATTACTATAGCCCATAAGGTTTGATTCGAAATATTCCTTCCCTCACGAGTTTAAAAAAACGACTATTTCATCCCCGAATTTCATATTTCAGCTAACTAAAACCCTTTATGCAGGGGGAATTAGTTAAGAATACAAATATAAGAGAGTAAACAGTTAACTTTTAAAAACTCATGGGGGAAGTAGTGTTTCGGAACAAACCTCATGGGATAATAGTAATTTACCCTATTTATTAACAAATAAATATATAGTATATCAAATGACCTATATAATATAATTTATTATTAATAAGTAAATAACTATAAAATTTATAGAACTAAGTAAATAGTTGAAAATTAAAAATAAATAAATGTTCTAATAATTCAACAATCATAAAATATGAATTTAATTGAATAAATAAATAATAAATTAAAAAGGAACAATTAATAGTTTCCTCCATCCATAGTTCAAGATTTAATGTAAATACTAGGTTTGATTACTTGTAATTATAAATACATATAGCCTAATAGATTCTTTTTCCATTATGTTTGTAAGATAAAAGTCATGGTCATATATTTAATACCGTACAGTAAAACAGAATTAGCATAATAATTAGTTGAAGCGATTATTAAGGCAGAAATGCATCTAGAGATAACTTTACTCACATTAGCAAAACTATCAATCAAATGATTTGATTCCATATAATTAATAGTCATAGATGTCATTTACATTGCGTTATTCGTCTACTTGTGGTGGGCAAGAAGCACCTTTATTATTCTTCAACTCTTCTAAAAAAAGATTTGTATTTTTTTGTGTCTCCTTGAATACTTTTTACCCACTAAATGATCTCAATACACATTTTAAACTTCTTTATTGACCATTTTAAAGCCCTCTAAAATGGAGAAGTATAGCACATATCATGCAATGATTTGATCAAAAAATACCCTTCTATTTGCATCCACCAAAAAGGGAGAATTAACAATAAGACGCCACGGATAACTAATTTTTAAGCAAAATACTATTAGGAATAGGAACTATATATGTATAAGAAACTAATTAAACCTTCTATATTCAAACTAATACTCACTCTCGGTTCCTTTACTAGCTACATATATCAAATTAGTTTGTAAAATATATCAAATTAGTTTGGGTACATTTCCAGATTTGATTTGTTAAGATGAAAAAAAATCATGATAAATCAAAACCCATTAATTGCTTATATATAGCTGGCTACAAACTCATTCATACTAGTACATTAATATTCTAACATGTCCTTTCACAAATGCTAAACATTTACCCTTATGGTTAAGAAATAGGGATCTATTATTTTATTACAGGGCACATAAGGTTATGAGTTGCTCTATGTGAATCCAAATTATGAGACGACACCTTAAATTTATATTCAAACTAATTTATAATCGAGCCGGATAATTTTTTTGCGAGGGACAAAGTTGTAGCCCTAAATTTTAAACGGCCGGTTATACTTTGATGCAGATTAACTATGCAACCTCATTTAAATAAGGAGAATACTTTATTAATTCACCTGCATTCTGGAGATGGATCCAAATTCTAATACCTCTTTTTTGGAATTAAGTTGCCTTAAAGAGAATAAATTAAAAAGGAACAAAGAAAAGCTTGCACTAATACAGAATATAATATAAACCTGGTGATAAAGATATTATTATTTAAATTTTAAGACTTTAGATTTAAGCAATCTAAATTTAGTCTCTCTCATTCCGGCCGGTTTCTATCAGATTATTTCAGGTCGAAAACAAACTATCCGCTTTTCACAAATTTTAAGAAGTCGAGGGGGAGAGCGCCAAGACAACGTCAAGAGGAACGTCGAGACACATAAACCTCTTTATCCCATTATAATTTAAAAAAACACAATATATATGATTGATTAAAAGGTTTTGCTTTAAGAAAAAAGAAGCAGCCCATATGAAACTAACAATAATTGATTGATCAGATTATTATTATTACATAATAGAACAAGCATTGACATTATCATCACTAAAAATAGAGACCATGTTATCTTCAGGGGCAGTGGAGGGAGGATGAGCTTGAACAACATTCCTAACATAGCCACTGGGTGCAAACTTGTCATAGGCACCAGCTACATAAGGATAGTGAACCAGATGCTGAGGGATATATGGCCAAAATTCAGCTCTTTTGCCTGTGCTCTTTACTCTCTTTAACACCTTGTTTGGATCCACATATCCATTTACTACCACCTTGCTTTCTTTTCTTATCACTTCCACTCTTTTTACACCTGCATCCATATATTTACATGCATATTGCCTGCTTAATTTATGCTATATATGTTTGATTCAAATAAATTTTATCAAATTTAATACAATTTATTTATACTATAAGGGAAGATTAAGGTCCTTTCAAGTTGTTGAACATCATCACGTTCAATTAATCTAAGTATATTTTTTTATTATAAAATCAAGTTTAGATTAAAAGAGTTTAAATTATGTTAATTTAATTTATATATTACTTATTTATAATAAAAAATGTAAATTGATTGAATATGATAGGTCATGTTCGAGCTAACTCAAGAGGATCTTGATCCAATTTATTATGTTTATATCAAATGAATTATTAAATAACTTTCAGATTATAATTGAACCTAACATGGGTTAGTGATATTTAAAAACAATTAAATGTAAAAGTTATGACGTTATAATAATTATAAACTGTAAATTAGTAGACATATGCAACTATAATTGATAAAATCAGGGATTGAAATAAAACTCTGTGTGCAATAAAAAAAAGATAAATAATTTTAGAAATTCATATCTTTAACCAAAAATTACATATTCATTACAAAATTATATATTTTTATGTCAATTTAATAATCTATGAAAAATATATTCAACCATCAATTTAAATTTATTTTATAGTTGTTGATTTAGTTTTTAATACTAAATGATCATCTTAAACAATTTTTTTTATTTCAATTTGAAAAGGATTATATGAATTCAAAATGAGAGTTTATATCTGAAAATAGATTTAAATTAAGGATTGACATTTGTCATAAATCACAAAATTGATAGTCCATATCCTTATAATTTAATATTAGTCATCGTTTAAAGATCTTGATATAGAAAATAATATTGCCAAAAAAACAACCTTTGGTATTATTTAGGTTACTTCAAGAAAAAGAAAAGTTTGTAGTTGAAAGTAAAAGAAAAGATAGAGCTTATTCTATGTATTATTAATTTTCCAAATTAAATATTTGAATATTCAAATTCTTTTTTCATTTCTTTTCTGACTGAAATTAAAAATAGACAATTTTCTTTTTTGGTAAACTATTATATGATACTTCACCGCCTCGATTGAATTGTAATACAGAGAAAAAGATAAAATGTGAAAAGCTAAAAGAAGATGTTTTTATAAAAGGGTAAAAAAGATTCATTCGTTTCCAATTTAGACATTTTGTTGACATCAAAAAGAAAAGATGCCTTTGTTTTGTTTTTCTAAGAAATGCTAATATTTCTTTTTTGTTTGAGTATAGAGTACTTATTTGATATATATATATATATATATATATATATATATATATACATGTCACTGCATGCATATGATTCATGAGACAAATATAAACTTACATTAAAGAACAATAAATGACAAATTAATAAATAAATAAATAAGAACAGACAAAGTTTCATGGTAATTCTTACCTTTCATGGAAGTAACAGCTTGTTTAACTCTTCTTTCACACCCATCACAGTCCATTTTCACTTTGATTTCAACTGTCTATTAAACAAAATATAACACTTATGCAATACACAAACATGTAATTAATATGCGAACGCTAAAATAAAAAATATTTTTTTTGATGAATATTTTTTTTATTAAAAGTCTAGAAGTGGCAAAACTTCACTACTTAAAGAGTTTACGCCACTTAAGGGTCAAATTGTGATGATATTTATAACGGAATTTTTGTCACAAATTTATAACGGAATTGTAAAAATTTATGATGGACTTTAAAACTAAAGACGGAATTATGATGGACAGTTGCATTATGATACATGTGCTCGAATATTAGAGTGTTGAACTATAAGCTATAAAGGATGCATGGTTATGCCTCTAATATGTAAAATACTATAAACAGAAGTTAAAAGGAAAAGAAAGTGAAAAAGAGTTGGATTTAGGGTTTAAAATGAGTACCTGCATTGGTTTGCGTTTGGTTCTACTTCTTGTGGTGGTGACAGTGCAAAAGTTAGAGATATAATCAAGAGCGCCCATTTTTGCTTCTCTTTACCACAAAGAAACCAAGAAAGTTTTTATGAGAGAGAAGTTCACAATAGAATATGATTTGGACACAGCCGGAGACTATTTATAGTGGTGTATATAATATATATATATATATTTTATCATCATTTTATAAATTAAATTTATGGCTGAATTGGTTTGACCAATGACGGAGAGTGGGGTAGGCCGGGGATGGCCCTCGCCCTCCCTGAGTTTTGAGAAACAACTGAAGGAAAAAAAAACCGTACAAATTGGAGGATTATTAAAACTGATGAACCGTAAAAATCGACCGACTCTTAAAGTTTAACTACATTTTATTTAATTTCATGTTTTAAAACTATGTTCATATATAAAAAATAAAATAAAATAATATGTAATTAAACTTTAAGAGTCAGTTGATTTTTACGGCTCATCTGGTTTAAATTTAATGATCCTTTAATTTGTATGATTTGTTTTTTTAATTTAAAACGGTTGAGCTGGAAATTCAATTTTTTTAAGAGAAACCCTAACCAAAATGGCTTCAGCTTTGCGGTCAAATTAGTTGAACCGGCCAGTCAGGTTCGATTCTTAACAACACTAATTAATATACTAAAAAGTATGGAGTTGCATTGTAGGGTATAAGAAGAGATGTGTGAACTAACAGTGTCTAGCAAATGAAGTATTTTATTGAAACAATAGATAAATAATTATATATTTTATTGTTATTAGGTATAAAGGAGAAAAAGAAGCCCATAAACCATGCTAAAGTGTCAATAAACCATGAGAGGAAAAATAAGCTTTTTAGGGTTTCTTGCATTATTTAATATTTATAAGAGTAATGCAAAATATTGTAAAGTTCTTTTGTGTTAGCATAGCTACCTTTCATTTTAGTTCAATGAGTGTGGCTCCTTTGCTTTCTACTCATCTATTTATTAATACCCAATAATTGATATCATTGGGTGATTCTATCCAGACAATTTGAATTTTCCTTTAGTTTTTCTAGCTAGAATTGAATAAATTCTCTGTTCTAAATTTCTATACTTTAATTTAGAAATGAAATATATAATAGTAATAAAATTCTCAAATATTTTATTATTATATCCTACTTTAGAGACTATATGATGTATAAAGGAATTTTTCATTTAGTTGTTGAGTTGTATATTTAATTGTTATGAGGAGGATTGTAAGGTTTCGAGTTAGCTCAAAATTAGAATCAATTTAATAAAAATGATTGTCCCCACTATATATTAAAGTAGTAAAGCACTCACATATAATTGAGTTTACACATTCAAATTATGTATCTCTATTTAAAATCAAATCTAAAGGAAAATAATGCACTTACATTTATAATTTGATATAAGATTGGGATTCCCTCAAATTCAAAATGAACTTGAGGAGGTCATGTTCGCGATTTATACCATTTATTATAAAATGAACGGTATAGATCAAAAAAGCACAATTTTAATCAATTTAATCTACACCGTTCATTTTATAATGAACGGTGTAGATCGTGAACATGACCCCCTCAAATTCAAATGTACTTGAGGAAATCCCAATCCATTGATATAGGTCTAGGATGCACTTATTTACAATAAAACTATTTTTTATCTCACAAATATATAGGCATAATTGCCATAATAAATCCGAAATTTTGAATAATTTTCAATTTTAACACCAATTTTTATGTTTTGTAACTGAACTTTAATTATTATTTTAAAAATAGGATACCAACAAAAACTTCAAAAAAATTAAAAAACAGATGATGTTTTGTAAGTTATTCTTTCCAAAAGAAAAATAATGGACTAATGGTACCGAAAAGTCAATTTTTTTTTTCAAAATCTATCCAAATTTTTCAAATGTTATAAATTTATAATAATTTGACAAATCGGCTGAAAATCTATCCAAGTTTTAAAATTAACTTAATTGTGCCTACATGGCAATTCCTCAAAAGAGTTGTCATTTGAGATGCCACATGATTCATATATAAAGTTTCAAAAATATTACATTGATTTTGGAAATTGAATAGATTTTCAACGAATTGGCCAAATTGATATAGATTTAAAAATATTAAAAATTTGGTTATCTTTAAAGAAAAATAATTGCTTTTGGCAACAATCCGCCCAAATTTTGTTATCTTTAAAGAAAATATTATTTCCTGTTTATTTTAGCGAAATATTTATTTATTAAGACCTCATTTAGTTCAAAAGTGTATAATTTTCAGAAAATATACTTCTCAGGAAGTTAATTGTTGAAGAAGTTATAGTGTGCAGAATCTTCAACTACTGACCCGTTTTAAAAAAAAAACCTCTAATGTAGTGCCACATTAACTCATGTCAAAAAAAATAAAAATAACGAAGCACTATTTTTAAAAATACATTGAAGTTCAAAATTAATTTTATCAAACATAAAAATTAGCGCTATAGTTGAAAGAAAACGGATAATTTAGAATCATTTTGGCAATTAAGCCATATAAATACACTCAAACTATACATTAATAGGTATTCAGTTGTGTCCACATTTATAGTATAGTGGTAAGAAGATATAATTTGATCTAAATCTCTGATTTCATTTCATTTCTCTTCTATTATAATAATAGAAAAAGAGAGAGTAAAGCATTGAACTTATTGAGAATGCATAATTAAATGGAAAAAGTTGGATAAATTAATTAACAAATTAAACTTCTCAATGACTAAATTTATAGTTTTGGACACTTAGAATGAAGCCCATTCTCGATGAGACGAGTCTCCGAATCTTAGCCACCATTCTCACTTGAAAAAGCTAGGGAATATAATGTCAAAATGAGATTAGTTTTCTCGAACACCAAATAAATCAATGATTTATTTTTGAGTTCTCAAAACAATTTATATGCTTTCAAAACTCTCTAATTTTGTGTATAAAGCTTAAATTAAAATGCTTATAATTGGATCATGAATTGGACGTATTCTTATGCTAGTGTTTGTAGATCTAACATCATTCTTATTTATTTTCATTTAGATTTTCTTAATCTTATAAAAATTTAACAAGAGGCGGAACCAGTCACATACTTGAGTAAACTCTATCTCGAATCATCGTCAAAGAATTTCAAAAGAGGAAGGTAGGATTTATAGCGAAGTTGGAATTAGAGGCATGTTAAACTCAGACTACAGAAAAGTGTAGACTAGATAGTTCACATGTCATTTAGTCAGGATTGAAAAAAATTATATTTCCGCTACTATTTAACAGAATTTAAATTGGGTAGACATCTAAGTTGGACAAACATATTTTTTCTTTCTGCAGACATGATTCCTAATTCATTTTTCGCTTCTATTTCTGCACAGCCATGACTCACTACTACAACCTGTATCCATGCTTACTCGGATCCCTTGGTTTCCTCTAGTCCAATACCAATACCAACACCTCCATTTCCCTATTCTGGTCTAGCTCAACAAAGACAAAAATTCACTATATAAAATATCAAATATGCATAATGGATTTACATATTTAATTGATGAAGTGATGACATCAAATTCTGTTGGTACAATACAATAGACATACAATTAAATTTAAAATCAGTAATGTTTATGTCTTCGTACAATGTTCGAAATGAAGTCGCAAGCAATTAATATCAAATGCTGCTCTCTTGAATTTCTAATTTTAGATTTCGAAAGATAATTCTATTCTAAAATTCATTTTATTTAAAAGAGTATTTATTTTCAAATTTACTGGTAATTAATTATTGTATCGCAAAAGAGTCTTGGTACTATCCCGGTGCCACCGGGCAAATAGTATTCCTAAAGGAAATGAATGCTCCTTACAAAGAAATAATTGAAACAAAAAAATAATTTTTATAGTAATTTAAATTTTAGCAAAATATTTTATTTGTTAAAAGAAATTGTGGAACATTTTAATTTTTCTTTTTAAATGAGGGATAATTTCAAATTCTAAAAAAAAAAATAGTCATGATTGGAAATAAGTGTAATCAATTTTATAGAATAATTTTTTTGAAAAAAAAAATCATATGCAAAAATTGTGGATTTTTAAATGCAATATTCATACCAACACATTGTAAGATCATATTGATGTAGTTACACAAATAAATGAAATTTCATATTGATGTAGTTACACACTACAGTGTTTTTAATATCATATGACAAACGTTCTCAAAAATCATATGATATGACATATATTCTATCTCTCATAATCAATCAAATATCATAGATCTGAAAATCATATGATATAACATAAATCTATCACTCTCATAATCAAATATCATAGATCTGAATGAAAATTAACCATTTCCGTATGCTGTGATGTCTTTGCACTTTGATCCGGCAAATTCAATTTTTAAGTTTTGAGCATGAATCTGAAAGTAAACAAATGAAAACTGGTATCTTAAAGTTTAATATTAAAAAAAAGGCTAAACCTATTTAGAGGCCCTTGTACTATATCATTTTTGTTTAAAAAGCCCATGTACTATTTTTTTATTTTTCAGGTCCCTCTACTTACATAATTTTTGATTTTCAGGTCCTTTTTTAATTTTTTCCAGTCCCTTTACTTACGATTTTTTTATTCCTCCAGTCCCTCAAAAGGACCTGAAAATCGGAATTTTGCTAAGTACAGGGACCTGAAGAATAAAAAATTAGTACAAGGGCTTTTTGAACAAAAATGATATAGTACAAGGGCCTCTAGATGGGTTTAGCCTAAAAAAAAAAAGAGAATAAGAGTTAATTTCAAAAGGTCAAAAACTACCCTACCTCGCATATTACTTCTTAAGTAGCATCTTCGAATCTCGAGTAGGACTATAGTTTCTTCAGCTTTTGACCTCGCAATCCATTCCAAAAGGCAGAGGCACTTGCTGCTCTTTTGCCAGGAAGTTGAACTTCCAATACCTGGATAGACAAAATGAAAGCATGAACAAATAAAAAGGCTTGACGAGCATTTCTATTTGATTAACTGTAGAAAAAAGACCGCTAAAGACTTATATTTCTTCCTTCAACTAATAAACATTTTTACTTTTGCCTTTTTTTCCCGGCATAAAATCCATTTACCTCAAGTATAGTGGATCTTCCGCATGGAATCAGCAATGAGCCCTTGAAAAACGTTATCTCATTGGTTTCATTGCCCTGGATGACGGTGTTGTTGTGAACCCTTGTAGTAATGATTTTCAGATCTATGATATATTGCCCAGCATCTGTACTTTCAACAAGTGCTAGTTTAGCTCTTGTTCCTGGCCACCCTGCAAATGCACGAACCTAAAAAAGTTGAATGCAGTCATTATCTCATTGCATAGCTGCGCTAGGACAAAAAAGGCAAGAGCTTACTTTATTATGTAGGACTAAAGCTTCTTCATCAAAGGATAGCCATGATTCCTCAGGAGTTAACTGCATAAACCAAAGAGACCTTAAAGCTTTTATTGTTCAAGTTTCAATTGCAGATAATTTGGCATAAAAGCAAGACTAGCTAGCGGTAACTAGATAATTAACATTAAGAGTGTACATTTGGTTCAAATGAACCGAATATAACCAAATCTAAATTTTTGTTTCTTTTAACCTAACCGAAACAATTTAATGTTTCATACCGGACCAAACAAGACGGTCATTTAATTTTTTTTCAGTTCGATTTTTACCGAATTGAAGTATTGAAATGAATTTTTTTAACCATCTAAACCACCAAACTGAAAAACCGATTTTTTTTTAAATTTCCAACCAAACTGAACCGAATTTTTCAGTTATATTTGGTTTCAGTTTTGCACACTCCTAATTAACATGCATACTTGGCATAACCTCCATCGGGTTCACCTTTCAGAAAAATTGACAAATGAGTCAATTCAATTTTCAAAGTGAAAACAAAAAGACCATTCCCATAATAGAGCTGTAGCATATATGGTTTATTTGCATAAGAGTTAAGCAATATACTAATGCAAATTCTGAGATGTTTCTGCATATTTACCAGTTGATTCAACCAACGTCTAAAAGTTGTAACCAAAAGAAAAATCTCATAATAATACTAAAGAATTTTAGTGTATTTGCACAAATTAACTGATTTAGTAGTACATAATGCATGATGTTATTCTGAGCTTTTACCTTGGCCTTGCTTAGGATGCATGGCTTAATAAATAAAACTGAGGACATAACAGGAAAGCAAATGATTAGAGCAATTATTTCACTTTCGACAATTCAAACATAAGTTTTTAAAAGAGAGGCATGCAATGTTTATTGAATAATGTAAAAGTATCAACCTGATAAGAGAGGTAGAAGCAAGGCAACAAATATCTTGTTAGACATTCTAAAAAGCTGCAACAGAGAGAAAAATGCACATTTTACAAGGCCCCAGGCTCAGTTCATGAGCATTTCCATGCCTAATAAAACAAGCATTTAACTGTTCTTTAAAGCTAGATTTGTAGTTGTTGTGCAATAGCTATTGGCTGATCATCTGCTGTATGACTAATCCTTCTATATAAAGAGTAATTCATTGTCGCTTTCCATCTCTAAAGTGTGTGCTTATAGAGAGAGAGAGAGAGAGAGAGAGAGAGAGAGAGAGAGAGAGAGAGAGAGAGAGAGAGAGAGAGAGAGAGAGAGAGAGAGAGAGAGAGGGATTACCTTTGGAGCCAGAGTAACTTTAGAATCATCTTGTGGCAGAGCTTTCTTCTTGGCTGATCCATCAAATATAGCAGGAAGCTCATGAACCAGAAGTTTAGATCCTGTTATTTTGCCAGTTGATCATTTATTAACAGAACCGGAAACCAAAGAAGAAACTCAATACCCCAATAGTGTTATATCAAATCAAGCCCAAAATAAGTAATGAAGAGGTTAGAAAAAGATAGACAAATTCCTGAAGCATCAAATATAAACCGATAGACACTAGCTAACACAGTTAACCGATAGTGTCCCATTTTTTCCAGGATGTACAGGATGAATTAGGCCTGACTTGCAAAGTGAATTTCTCACAAATTACTCTGGAACAAGATGGAAAGAGGACAACATGACTAACACAAAGCTAAAAGATTGTTCAGATTAATCAAACTGGATATGCATGTAGCTGCAACAATGAGAAAGCATGACTAGGTTTGAAAGAGTATGCATACCTTCTGAAAATAGCAAAGCAAGCAGATCAGGAGCCTGCAAGTACAAATAAAGTTGCAAGGAAAGAAATAATTATTTATTTAGGCAAGAATGGCATGTAAACCAAAAGGATCAGCTAAATCATCATGACAAACTGAGATAAAAAAAACTCAAAACACTACAATTTTAAGGCTGTTTCTGCCTTGCATAATTAAAGGTGTGAGACTCTATGAGCTAAGAAGCATAAAACGGTAAACGCAACATGCAGGATCACCCTGCCTAAATAGATCCTCATCCAATCCACAATTTTTAATAATACAGTCACAAAATTTCACAATAAATTAATCTAAAACTTCAGTCACCATAACTAGGGCAAGCATCATTTTACCTTAATTTGATCATCAACATCTAATCTTTCACAGGCAATGACAGGTCCAGAGTCTAGAGCACGAACAGTAAAGGCTAAAGATACTCCCGTTTCTTTAACTCCGTCCTAATCCAGAAACTTATAAGTTTAATTGCATGACATGGGACTCTATAATCACTACAGAAAACTAAGATGAACAACCTATGAAAATGAGGAACCTGCAATGCTCTTTGAACAGGAGCAGCACCACGATAAAGGGGCAACAAACTTGGGTGTACATTCACTGTCCCTGAGAAAATCATATTTGGAATTGTGACTTTGAATAAGAAATACACATGAGTTCACTGTCAAGGTAAGACTTTGGTATCAATTGTCAAGGACAAAAAATACTTTGTTAAGAGATTGGGTACCTTCTATCGACCATTCTATTTAAGACCACGGATAATTCTTATGAATAAGGATGAATTCAGAATGCATAAGAGAACTGATGGAAAACAATGTAGGATTAATTTCAATTCTTTCAAGTATGTGTAGTTTCTATAAGTATGAAGACTTAGAGCACAAAATCCAGTTTTCATAAATAAAGGCGCACAGCAACTTTTCTCCTAAGTTTTGACCACATTGACTAGTGAAGGAACATGACTGCACCCCCACATATCAAAGTAATCACCTTATGATTTATACAACATGTGGTATCCCATGTACCATAACTTCTTGTTAATTCATCTATTTTATCCCCTAAGGCCCAATTAAATCAGGCTACATTTGGCTTATTAAAAATTAAATCAAATTTTGTGTACACTACAGTGAAATGGATTAATACCAAGAGTACTAACTTTTGTGCTAAGCCAACACGCTAAAGCCCTAATAAAATAAACATTAATAGTCAGCTTACCACATACAATAAAATACAATATCACTTGTATGACTACTAAGTACTAAACACAAGTAAAATTAATTATAAAAGTAACAGTAAGTAAGCTTACCCATTGGTGGAATATTGAGAAACTTGGTTGGCAATATGTTACCATACGCTGCTGTGACACAAACTTCAGGTTGCAATGCTCTTAGACTGGATAAAAAAGTGTCCTGCATTACAACCAAGTAAAAATTAAAGTAAAAACAAAATCATTTTCACATAGAAATTAATTGACCCGTATAAATCATTATAATTACCTCTCCAGCTCGTTCGGGTGTAAAAATAAGGTCAGAAGGGAAGCCGTTATCTAATGCATACTGAGCAACTGGTGAAGGCATAACCTTTCTCCCCCTACCTTGCCTCGCAGGTGGCTGAGTTACAATTGCCGCGACCTAAAATCATATCACATTTTTCTCTTAAAACAAAAACGAAGACAATCAATTTGATAAATCACTATTTCATACTAAACTAGGGCAATTGATTAATAAAAGGAAATGCAAGCAAAAGAACATTAATTGAACGCATTATGTTCTTAATGCTAATTAAAGACTAGTAAAAACCCTAAAACGTTAAATCATAGGAGTTCATAAGTATGTAATTTAGTACCTCAAAGATAGAATTAGGTGCTGAAGAAGCATTAAAAAGCGCGTCCAGCACAGTTAATGATACCTAAATTTGAAAAAACAGAGACGAAAAAATCGAAATTATCAACAATTTTGATTAAGACATATAAGCTAAACTAAAGCACAAAATTTAGAATGTAGCAAGTGTACTAATATTTTAACCTGAGGGGAACCCAAGAAGACGAGAGGTTTCTTCTTAAAAGAAGTAGAAGCTGTAGCTGATACTGTTGGTGACGATGATAGTGATGGCGGTGCATTGAAACAGAAAAGACGACGCAGCATTAGCGACGAATTCATATCTTTTTTTTCCAACCTATCAACAGTTTCTACGTCTATAAAATGGATTTTCTTTTACTAATTAGATTCCCTTTCAATACTTTTTTTGTGTCAATGTATTCATTGCGAAGATAA
The DNA here is from genome assembly GCF_937616625.2 of Mercurialis annua. NCBI lineage: Eukaryota > Viridiplantae > Streptophyta > Magnoliopsida > Malpighiales > Euphorbiaceae > Mercurialis > Mercurialis annua. The sequence goes on along the minus strand of NC_065573.1, from coordinate 31,924,608 downwards.
ATGATTGGGCTTCATTTACGAGGGAGCCCAAGACCAAAGCCCACGTTGTTTCAGATTCATCGAAGCCCATGATGTTGTATCCATGTTTGATATTTTCATTTTTTTTTAAGAAAAAATTAGACAAAACACTCTAATTTTTTAAAATTATTATTGGGTTTCATATTTTCATTTTCATAGTTGATACAGAACCTTCACAACGAGTGACTTCCTAGTTCCCCTGCCCCTTCCTAATATTTGTTGAGCAATTTAGTATTTCTTCCAATAGGCAATTTCTCCAACGAAGGGAAAATTCGGTTACTTTTTTTTCCTTTGACAATACAATACATATTTTCTTTCACGAAGATGTGACCTTTAAAAATAATCAGTATCTAATTTTTTTTTTTTATGAATGGAATCATTTTAAGGTTAAGTTTATGAAAAGGTACATATATAAAATTCTTTGTGGCTTCATGTTGATCATGATTAGGGGTGAGTAGATGACCAGTTAAACTAAGTTAATTAATTTTAACCAGCCTGTGATTTATTTTTTAAAATGCCAGATATAATTTTTTTATTTACAATCAAATCTTATAATTTCATCAATTGTAGTCTAATTTTATTATGTACTTCTTTTCTAACAAATATTATGTTTTGTCATAAATTAAAAAAAAGAACAAAAATATTTATGTAATTGGCTATATAAATTAATATTTAATATACTAATGAATCTATATCCATAATTGGTACGCATAGCTCCAATATTATCAATCCCCACTCTGTTGGTGGGAAATGTTTAAGAAATGTCCCGTCATTTTCGTTATTGTGAGAGGAGACTTAGTAATTTATTTTGGTCGTTTAAGAAATCTATATTTTATATTTGTTTATAGAAGCATTTAGTAGGCAACTGGACATTGTTGCAATTTGCAAACATGTATAAATAGGTCACCGTCCTTGTTACTATATCATTATATTATATCAAGAAAATTGCAAAGATTCTCAATTTAATCAAGTAATCAGTTTTCTGGCATTCATCAAATTCAATCAAGATCTTGATCATGGATATCATCAGGCATATACCTGCAGTTGCCTTTGGTAATTTTCAATCTTTACTTTTTTTTTCTTTTTCCATATCTATCTTTACTACTCTCATGTATATTTTTTTCTCTGCATCAATCATATATTTTGTTAGTGGGTTAAAACTCTATATTGTATAACTCTTTATATTATATTTTAAATTTAGACAAAATAATTTTATATATTCATATTATTTTTGACAAAGATGACATATATTTTTTTTTTTGAAATTATGATTATTTAATCCGTTAATTTTACGACATGTAACAGTTATATCAAATTCTTAGCTTAAATTTATTTTGATTTTTTTAAATAAATGATGATTTATTAAGTTCTATCACAAGAAGTGGAAGGTAAAAAACGCAAAAAAGGATGATTTATCTTTATAGTTGAATTGATTCTATGAATTATTACTTCATATAATTAAATTTTTTAATTCAGTTTAATAAAATTATTTGGATTAAAATGATGGTTATATGTCCGAAATTAAGTTTAAAACTGATAGTTTAAATAATTTTATCACAAATAATTAATAAATTGACTGATTAAATAATCACAAGTTATTTTTAAAGACAAATTTATCATTTTGATCATATGTATATATAATTGAATTGCTTTTAATATAATACTAAAACTTTGATTATCTCAAACTAATACTAAAAATTTAATATATTTTCAAATTAAAATAATTCAAAATTTTCATACTAAAATAAGTTGGTGTGCCAATTGATTACAGCATATATAATTTAAGTATTGTTTTTTTAGGAAGAATTACTATTTACCGCATGACATTAGGTGATAATTATTACTTCCTCCTTAATATTTTTGAAAAGTCAATTGTTACCCCTTGATGTTTGATAAAGTTCACTAACACACCCCTCGTGTGAGTTAAAGGGTTTTATTGTCAAAAATAAAGTTTAATTTTGGCCATAAATAGTAATTATAAATTATTTTGAAAATATTTGAACTTTTAATGATTATATGGATTATTTTTGAAAGACAAATAAACTTAGGGGTGAAACTGAATTTTATCGGTTGCAATCACACCCTTTACTAAATCAACAGACCAGTTAGCATACAAATGAAAAGGGGCAGTAGACTAGCAGTTAATTTAATAAAACGTCAAATTCTTAATAGAGAAATTAGTAATTTACGGCTTAATGTTGGGGGAAAATAGTAATTATCTCTTTTTTTTATTCATCGGAAGCTCTATACAGTTCAAATATTTTCTTGAGTTTCTAACTAAATGAAAACATGATGATTCAAATAGGATTATGGATCGTGGACAATGTGTTTGGCCAACCAGACCAGCCTCCGTTGGAGTTTCACGTTGACGATGCAGTGGAACATTACAGACAATTCATTGCAGCTCTGCGAGAACGATTAGCAAGTGGAAACACGAGTCATGGAATACAAATCCTCCGGAACCCAGATATTGTGGGCGCAGATAATAACCAGCGATATCTCTTACTTCAACTTTCAAATGAACAGAACTTAACAATCACACTAGTGTTGGATATTACTGATGCATACGTGGTTGGTTATCGTGCCGAAAATCGATCCTATTTCTTTAGAGATTATTATGATACCTTAAGTCCTATTTTATTCACCGACACTAACCAAACTAGGATCCCATTTCGATGTAACTACGATGGCTTAGAAGGTGACATAGCAGCTGGCGCTCAAAAACGGGCTGGACCTAGTTCCCAGCGAATTATCAATCGTCCAAGCATATCAAGGGGTGAAATTGATTTAGGAATGGCAGCATTACAAGCAGCCATTTCAAGTCTCTATAACTATGAGAGGAGAACTTTGGCCAGGTCTTTTATTGTCCTTATTCAGATGATTGCGGAGGCCGCCAGATTCACGTATATCGAGCGACGAGTGATTCGAAGCATTGAAACTCACATGCCATTCCGGCCAGATCCTTGCATGCTTACCCTTGAGAATAGCTGGAATCCCCTCTCAGAAGGAGTTCAGAGATCCAACGGCCAGGGAGAATTTCGCAGGCAAGATCAACTTCAACTTGTAACACCAAATGGACAGATATATATTGTGTTGCGTGTGACACGACAAATACTCGAGTCTTTCGGTCTGGCGCTTGTTAAATATGAAAATCCTGGGCATGATGAGCTATAATCACCAGTCATGCACCCATATTAGCACATGAACCAGTGATTGTTTGGTCTGTCCCTACCATTTTTATTTCTGGTTGTTGTTTTATGTTTTGTGTAATAATTAAGGGATAAAACACTATCAATTAAGGCATGAAGATTGATTTCTTAGAGATTAGTCTCATGCCCAGTACGTTTTCCTTTTGTTGTTTTAATTATATGTTTGTCCGTGTGTAAATTTTTCCTTTTAAGTCGAACATTTGTATTTGCCATTACAATTTGCATTGATGTTGGGTCTAAGCCATCTCCAAGGGGAGTCATCAAAATAAGAATTGATGACTTCCCACCTTTAAGAGAGCCGCCTAAATACATTTAAATGACTCGCACATCCCCTTTTTCATTAGAAATGTTTAAGGGTTTTTTTTTTTCACTATTTCACACTTTTAATATAATAGGGTTAATTTACAATTTAATTTTTGTAATTTTTAATTGTATTTAGTTAATTATTAAATAATTATAGACTAGTTTTACACGTAATAATATTGAAATATATTACTTATTTATTTATAAAAATATTATATTTAATATAAAGAGAATGCATACATAATTTAACGAGACAATAATATAAAAATGCTACATGAATATTTTTATAAAATGATAACATGATAGACTTACATAAATAATTTTACGAGAAAATTAGATAAAAATATTACATAATTAATTTTTAAATGAGATAAGATTTTATACTAAAATTTTTTATCAGCATTTTATTTTTAAAATATAAATAATACTAGATGCAAAATTTGGACGCATATGAATGTAAATAAATTTGTGGGTGTAATTGATAAAAAATGTATAAAATGATAAGAATTAAAAATAAATAACATATTAAAAAGTAAAAAAATATGCTCTTTGGTGAAGAAATTGATGACTCTCATTGGAGTGTATTTGCTGAAAAATCACCAAATAAAAAATGGTGAAAGAAATTAGGTGATTCCCTTTAAAGATACCCTTATAAAATACTACTATCAAAACATGAGATGAAATAAACTACCGCATACATAAGCAAATATGAAGATATTAAATTTTGTAGGTCATCAATAACTTTTTTCAAATTACAGAAAAGTCACTAAACAATTTTTTTATAAAATGGTCACTAAACTATACCTTTTATTAGAGAAGGATTCACCCATATAAAACTTTACCGTTTTCACGCTAAAACGCAATAATTTTACTTATGTGGCAAGCTGAAATTATAAAAAGGAACATAATTCAGTGACATTTTTGTAATAAAAGCTATTACCCCAATGACTTTATTTGTAATTCACGACGTCAAGTAAAGCCCATATTATAATATTAACAGTGAATCGCTCCTCAGAAAGAGAGATTTTTAGGTAGACTCAGTCCATATTATAATATTTACATTAAAATGCCTCAAGTAAAGCCCATATTATAATATTTACAGCGAATCGCTCCTCAGAAAGAGAGATTCTTAGGTAGACTCAGTCCACCACGTTATCTGTGGACTAGCCTATCATATAATGACACGTCATTAAAATGATGGCAATCTTGTAAATTCGTTTATTACTTATTTACACTTTTGAATAGTAATATTACAAGATTGCCATTATTTTAATGACGTGTCATTATATGATAGGCTAGTCCACGGATGACGTGGTGGACTGAGTCTACCTAAAAATTACACGTCATTAAAATGATGGCAATCTTGTAAATTCGTTTATTATTTATTTACACTTTTGAATAGTAATATTACAAGGTTAAGTATCTAATCAATCATTCATAGACTTTATAATTATGGAATATTGATATGTTATATTTTTATATTTTCAAATCATAGACTTTTTTATTATGGAATTTAATGATATGATATATTTGTTAGATATTCTAATAATTTATCTTATCAATTGTTATAATAGTTAATCATAAAAAAAAAATTGTTATAATAGTTTATTTATATGAAAATAAAATTTTATAAATAAAATTTTATATCTACATATATATATATATATATTACACAATTTTATAACTTTTAATATTTATAAATATACCCCTATATTTTTACTATTTACACGTTTCCCCCCAAATTTCCGTTTCCTATATTTTGGAAAAATTCGTTTCGCCGTTTCCGTTTCCGTTTCAGTTTCTGTTTCCATTTCAATTTCCGTGCAACTTTGATGGTGAGTTATCAGATTTAATTGGTTTGATTTTCAGTTGCATAACTAGAGGAGCGATTCACTGTAAATATTATAATATGGGCTTTACTTGAGGCATTTTAAAAGTCTAGATTACTTTATTTGTAGTTGATGCTTCTTATTTCTAATTTTGAGTTTTATATTTTCTTTTTGCCATTTCCATTCTCATGAAAAAGCTTAATATTGAGCTACACCCATATTAAAATTTCTGTATTATATCAATTTTGTTTGAGAGATCCCTACTTTAAAATTATTCATGTTCCGATTCTTATACTTGACAAATTCCGACTATAATACTATTACGTGGGCGGAAAATAGCAAATGTAATTCATTTGCATTAATAAAGGTGTGAATCACTTTAAGACTTTAAGTACCACAATCTTAATTTTTGCTATCTAGAAATTAATTTCCAGTTTATTTTTGCCATCATTTACCCAAAAAAATAATAATTATTGGCACAACTTGTTGAAGTCTATAAACAATTGACCTTAATCTGAATTTTCATTGAGAAAATGACATAACTATATAAAAAACGCTAAAAAATAACAAAAATGCTAACTCACACGTATTCTTACGTCAGCACGTATAATACCATGCCCAATTACAAAACGTACGAACTGATCCTATGGTGCCACGTCGCGCGGAGAGAGAAATTCTCTTAAAGGAAACTACAGCTAGTAATGCGCGCAGAATCAAATTGGCAACCAATTACACCACGCCACATAAGCATATTTGTAACAAACAAAAAGATTTGATTTATCAAATCTGCAGTAACAATCACGACATTTGTTTTCCAAAATTGAAAAAATTACCAAATACATCTAACATTCATCATCTTCTCCAAATATGAACAACCATTGTTTATGAACAAAAGGAAATCTCAGACCTCAAAAACAGTAAGTTCTTGCAATTGTTTTAATTATTATTCATAAATTAATACATACATAACGCTAACAGATCTCTGTCTCATTTATGTATAGATGGAATCTCTACTTGTTATGATTCAACACAATGGCAAATGGATTGAAGCAAATAAATATGAAGATTTTGAAGTTATTGGAATCATGATACCACAAGATACATCATATTTGAATCTACTGGAAATAATATCAAAGGAGCTGAAATTGAATCTACAAGAACAGAGAATTCAAATCAAGTATCAAGTTAAGATTCAATATCCACCATTGAAGATTACTGATGATTCGAGCTTCAAATTTTACATGGAAATCAAGAAAATGCAAACTGATTTTACCATGTACCCTCTTTGCGTAGATATCAGTAGTGATACACTACTGATACAAGCAAATCAACAGAGTTCAAGAAGTATATCTACAGGTATTTCATGTTCAGATTATTCTAAAAAAAATCAAGCTACAGAGATGGAAGTCGATACATCTATGATACATCTGCCATACAGTGGTGATACCTTCTCAGAAATAAGAAAATATGCTACTCTTCTGGCAAAGGACTGTGCTGAAACAAGCAGTGTAAATGATAAAGAAATGTTAATAGAAGAAACAAGTGCACAAGCTGTGGCTGAACCAGTAAAAGAGATAGAATTGAAAGCTGATCAATCTTTCAAAAACAAAGCAGTTCTTCAAACATGCATGAGATTTCACGCAATCAGTCATCACTATCAGTACAAGACTGTGAAATCGTGTCAAAAGCAACTTCTATTGAAATGTATCAATGATACATGTAATTGGTATCTTAAATCTTCTAGCAGCGGAAATTCAAAATTGTTCATCATTCGAAACCTCAACATGAAACACATATGTCCCGTAGATGCAAGATTTAATTGTCAAAGACAAGCTTCATCATCACATATTGCAGACTCCATCAAACAGAAATTCCTCAATGTGAAATCAACATACACACCAACTGATATCAAAAATGATTTAGAGATGATCAATGGGGTCAATATCAGTTATATGATGGCTTATAGATCAAGAGAAAAGGCATTTGAAATGATACGAGGCAATCCAGCAGAATCATACAAATTTCTACCGACTTTTTTACAAATGCTTGGAACGACAAATCCAGGATCAGCAATTGATATTCAGGTGATAGAAAATAAATTATACATGTTTGATACATCTTTATTGTTTGTTCAAGGTACATCTGAGATGTTTTTAATATTTCAAAAGTATATAAAATCACAAGATACATCTTTTATACATACAAAATACATACAGAATGCATTAAAATGTCATAACTGATTAAACATGTTATAATTAATATTCAGGTGAGAGAAGACCATTCCTTCTTATATGTTTTCACTGCCTTAAATGCTTCAATTAAAGGGTGGCAGCACTGCAGCCCCGTTATGATTGTTGATGGAACGTTCTTAAAAGCGGCATATGGTGGAACCCTTCTTGTTGCAACAGCACAAGATGCAGCTGGAAAACTTTTTCCTTTAGCTTTTTGCATCGTAGATTCAGAGAATGATAAGTCATGGGAATATTTTTTCAGTCAAATAAGAAATGCATTTGGAACAAGACAAGGTATGTGCATTGTATCAGATAGACATCTGAGCATTGATAATGCAGCAAAGACAATTTTTCCAGAAGTTGATCATTGCTTATGTATCTTTCACCTTCTGAATAACATCAAGACAAATTTCAAAAGAAGTGCAAAGAAAGTTAAAGAGCCATTCATTGCAGCGGCAAAAGCATACACGAAGCAGGATTTCGATTATCATATGAATGAGCTAGACAACATAGATGCACGGATTAAGCCGTATCTTGATGATATCGGATACAAAAGATGGTCAAGATACCACTCAGAATGCAACAGATATAAAACAATGACTTCGAACCCAGCCGAGTCATTAAACGCAACCTTAAAGCAAGCAAGAGAATTGCCGGTCGCAACACTCCTAATGTATTTACATGACCTCCAACAAGAGTACTCCTACAAACATAGAAACATTGCCATGTACACTATTACAAAGATGGCAAAAAAGCATGAAGATGTGCTAGCACAGAATTATGTCAATTCACTCAAATTACAGGTATGAAAATCTATCTTGTTTTAAAAAATATTATGAAAGATGTATAGCCTATGTATAAAACATGTATAACATATGTATCTTTAACAAGTAAAATCACAACTGTCATAACATGTATCTTCTGTTATTTATTTACTGTATCATAGATGTATAACTTATGTATTGTGTACACATATCTGATCTTCAAAACTTTTTACAGGTAAAACCTTCTACAAATGAAGTGATCACAGTGTTGAATGGTGGCATCAAATACACAGTCAACATGAAAGATAGAACATGCACTTGCAAGAGATTCGAAATTGATGAAATACCGTGTCAACATGCAGTAGCGATCATCAATGAAATGAACCGAGATCCATATCAGTATTGTTCAATCTACTACATGAAAGAAACTATGCTAGCAACGTATAGTGAAACGGTATTTCCAATGGCGAAAGAAGATGAATGGGATATACCACAGCAAGTAAAAGAGTTTCTTGTATTACCGCCGCAACATAAAACAAAAAGCGGAAGACCAAAAAAGCAAAGATACAAATCTTCTTCGGAAAAAACGGCAAATGCAACATGCACTAGGTGTGGCAAATGTGGACACAATCGAAAGACATGTAGAAACGTGCCAAAGAAAACCTCTAAATAGATAATGTAGTCAAGAGGATGATTTTATTACAGAATGTAGTCAAAAAGATGATTTTATTATTAAGTTGTTTTGATTTAATTCAGTTTTTTCTCTATTATCATTACATTCTTGCAAAGACAGTTAATACTAATAATGTAACTTTATGCTAAATACATCTCATATATATGTTTTATACATCTTTGTTATTTTTAAAAATTATAAGTAAATAAATTAAATCTAAATATACATGTTTTATACGTATCTGATACATAAAAAATATACACTCATACACGTAAATAACAGCTAACTTGACAGCATCTTCGTCACTCTTAAACGCCTTACTCATCAGTACAAAACCCAAGCTATCTCTAGTAACCTCACCAGTTGGGAAATATGTATCTACCAGCCTGTTTTTCGGAGCAGAATACGATAGCATATTACAATCGCCAATGCAGTTTAACCCGGTTATAACTGCAAACTCCTCTATGCTAAAACGTAGCTTGTAGCCGGCAATCTTCAACCATAATTCTGAATCATTAGGATGCTTCACCTCACGCAACAATAGGGAATGCAAAAGTTGTGGCTGGTTAAACAGCGGTTTAAGGTCAAGAAAATGACCGAGAAAAGTACCACGGAAAAGTTCCAACTGTGGTGGTGTTAAAATTTGCTTAACAGTTTCAATAAAATTAAACCGTGGAGCAATGGTGATTCTACAACTATAATGTTCATCAGGAGGTAGCAGATACTCCCAGTTCTACAAAAAAATTAAAAACAGAAAGATCTCAAAACTAATACATGACATATACATAAATGATACATATCCTATACAACAAAATTACTAAAAATAATATACAATCAAACATTATTAAAAAACATGTCTATTATGATATATAAAAAATACATAACAAATACATAAAAAACACAAATAAATTTTATGTAGATTAAAACCAAACAGATTATCATATACATGATAAATACCATTTTAGTATAAATCAAACAAAAAGAAGTAAACAACATATCAGTATAAAAGAAAAACATATAAAAATACACAGATTAAGAGAAAAATTACAAAAAAATCAAATGACAATACCTTAACTAAACGGGTATTCTCTCTAATAACAACAGATTTGTTCTCCTTCTTTCCACCAGATTTCTCCTCCATCTTCCCAACATTAACATCAAAGTTTAACTTCCTTTTTTTCAACAAACCAGTCTCAACAGCCTTCCCCTTCATCTTCAAATCAGAGACTGAGTTAGCTTTTTCACCATCATCACCACTTGCATTTCCCTTTTTAGATAATTTCCGCTTCATTTTGGATTTTTTATTTTTTTCTTTATCAGCTATAGGCGTTGATCTAGTGGAAACTACCATCGTGCTATTTATACTTTGAGCTGTAACGTTGGTATGCTTGATAAAAATGATTGAAAAGAATAACTGAAAAAATCGTGGCTATAATTAAGGGACTGTTTGTGTTGTAAAACTGAAAAAATGGTTAGAATTCAAAAGAAATGGAAGTTAAAGCTTAGAGAAAATGGAGGTTATGGGAGAGAGAAAGAGAAAATGGATATTGATGAAAATGGAAAAGAATCAAGAGATACACACCACCTCTGCATGTCAAAATCTGCCTTACACGGAATATTCATTTACTGCCACATGGAAGGCTAGGATTAATTTCGTATTCTTTGTAATAAGTTACCGTTTTAAGCTTTTATTTGTAAAACCAAATTAGCATTGATTGAAAGAAATAAGATCACTTAGCATTTTTGTTAATTATCTCCGTTTTTAGAATTTTCGTGTAATTTTCTCATTTTCATTTGATTTTAAAGTCATGTCTGTTGAGCAATAAAATATTTCCAACATGCAATTTCTCCAACAAAGGCAAGATTCGTTTTACTTTTTTGCTTTTGACAAAACAATATTTTCTCTTTCGCAATGATGTGAATTTTAAAAAATATTCATTATATACTCATTTTTTTTTATAGTAATTGAATCATTTTAAGATTAAGTTTATCCAAAGGTACTTGGTACGAAAGTCACCGCTAAGAGTGTGCATCAGCCGCTTCCCCGAATTAATCGAAATAAAATTTAGGCGTAACGTCTTAAGAAACCCTGACATTTTATCCTCCTTTCAATTCTACCCTGACGTTGTAAATCAGTCAATTTCACCCTATTTGTATTTTTTCATTTAAATTGTATCTTAAAGCATAAAATTAATTTTTTTATTTGATAAAAATTCTCTAAATTGATCTTTTTTACATTAAATTAACTTTTTATATTAAATTGACCATTTTGAAGATTTTTTTTGAAATTTTGTCAAATAAATAAAAGTCAATTTAATAATGACGGATATTACACCTGAGTCCTACCTCACTTTAAAAATAAAATTTTAAAAATAAAATATTATCTTAATTAATAACTTGTATTTATGGGTTAATTGTACTTTTTATCTTTGCTTGATAAACTTAACACACTGTTTGAAATTGATAGGAAAAAAAAATCGTCGACTTCGTAAAACAATTATTGTAGAGTAAATTCTATACAATTTTGGATTAGCCTAAAGTACTATTTCATGTTTGTCGTATTTAATTTTGACTCCAAAGTTAAAAATAATTAGTGTTTTAATTTGAATACACTTCTATAAAATTAATTATATATTAATAACAATTATTTTAATTTGTATTATTATGTCTTTTCAATAAACTAATAGGAAGTAAATTTGAAAAATTAATAATTAATATTTTTTGACATTTTAAAATGATAGATATTATGGTCTATAATATTTTTTCCAATGCGACGAATATTATAAATCGGAGAGAAATCAAAGCCTAATCATTATATAAACAACATAAGCTTTTTTTCATGTTGCATAATTTCTATCCAAATTACATTCCAATTCTAAACTTTTCAGCATTTTTCTATTAAAAACCATATCCTTAATTTTTTAATCTTTTTAAATACACTGAATTTAATACGTTTTCTATTATCCATTTTAATTTACATTAAAAATTAAAAATTTGTATATTTGGGGGTATTTTTTTTGGGATATGATATTTTGATTTTTTTTAAAAGTTAAATTTGTGCCCTATCTCAATTTTAGGGCTAGTTTCGTCACTGGTCTCACCTAACATTTATATCTTTCTAAATTTTTCATTTTATAGTTCAATTTGTGTTTTATACTTTATTTTTCGTAAAATTGATGTCGTGTTTGGCCATGTGATTGACTAAAATGACATCATTTTAGACATTTATACTATATATGCCACATAATAAAAGGTTAGGATATTAGGTGAGGTTTTGAAAATTATATTTCGAGAAAAAACACAAAAGGTGGTGATATATAGTGACGTCTTTGTAATTTACTTTAATTTTTAAACCAAATTATTATCGGAATTGCATATAATGCATTTCAAACTGTTGTCTAGTAACCGAATCTATATGTTTAGTTTGATCGGTTATTTTCATTTTGATGGAATGAGAATTATATTAAAACCAAGCTACAAGATGAGATGGGAAGGCAGAGGCGGATCTAATAAGAGTTTATGTTGGGTAGTTATCCATTTTATTATTTTAAATTTTTAAAAAATATAAATATAAAATTTAATATCATAATTTTTTGTCTTAAAATTTGTGCATTCTCCACCTTAAAATTTATATTTTATCCATCTTCCAAGTTTTTAATACAATCTTATCTATCTTATAAAAACAATTATTGGTCGGCCACTATTTGAAAGAACCCAGTGCAAGAACAAGAAGCTGTAGCAGATTGCTGAGAGCAAAAATAACCAGATAAAAACAAAAATCAAGAAAAGAACACATCAGATGAGTTCAATTAATGACCAAATTGTTTAATATCCAACCATTAGGCTATACTTGAGTGCTCCACGCCCCTACTTCTTGTGGGTCAAAATTGGTATACTAAAGCTCGAATATTATCCCCACTCTCTTAATAGGAAATATTTAAAAAATGTCCCACCATTTTCTTTCCACCGGAGACTTTACAGACTATACTCTAAATTTGTTTATATAATGAAGCATGTTGGACATCCTTAAAAAACATATATAAGTAGGTGACTGTCCTTGTTACTATATCATTATATCAAGGCATTGCAAAGGTTCTCAATTTAATCAAGTAATTAGTTTTGTAGCATACATCCAATTCAATCAGGATCTTGATCATGGATTTCATCAGGCATATACCTGCAGTTGCCTTTGGTAATTTTCAATCTGTGGTATTTTCAGCTTTTTGCATGTATTCGAGCTATTGTTTGTATGTACAGCTCTTTATAGTATTATATTTCAAATTGATACTAAAATTTAATTTTTGTTTCAAGACAGAATAATTCAATTTTAGATTCAAATCAATGACAGTATTTTATAAAAACATGCTGCTGTATACGCCATTATACTGACAAGACATATATATATATATATATATATATCTGTGTGTATTTAATTATTATAAAATTGAAAAATATGATTTTTTTATTCATGGATGGTAGGCTAATGAGTATACAGTGTTTTATTTTCTTCCAGTTTCTAACTAAATGTATATATGATTCATAGGATTATGGATTTTGGACAATGTGTTTGGCCAACCAGACCAGCCCCTATTGGAGTTTCATGTTGACGATGCAGTGGAACACTTCAGGCAATTCATTGCAGATCTGCGAGAACGATTAGCAAGTGGATTCACGAGTCATGGAATACCAATCCTCCGGAACCCAACTACTGTGGCTAATAACGAACGGTATCTCCTACTGCAACTCTCTAATGAAGATAACTTAACCATTACACTAGCGTTGGACGTTACTGATGCATATGTGGTTGGTTATCGTGCCGAAAATCGATCTTATTTCTTTGGAGAATATTATAATTCTGCTCGTGCAATTATATTCACAGACACTGAACAAATTAGAATCCCATTTGGAGGTAACTATGATGCCCTAGAACGTGAGGCAGTAACTGCTGCTCAGCGACGGGCAGGAACCAGTTCCCAGCGAATTATCCATCGTCAAAGCACAACGAGAGAAGATGTTAATTTGGGAATGGCACCCCTACAAGCAGCCATCTCGAGTCTTTTCCGCCATGAGAGGAGAACTTTGGCTAGGTCTTTATTGGTCATTATTCAGATGATCTCAGAGGCGGCAAGGTTTAGGTATATTGAGCGACGAGTGATTCGTAGCATCCAAAATCATGAACAATTTCAGCCCGATACTTGCATGATTACCCTTGAGAATAACTGGAATCGCCTCTCCAGAGCCGTCCAGAGATCTATCCAGGGGCAAATTAGCAGGGAGGATCAACTTCAACTTGTTGCACCAAATGGACAGATATACACTGTGGTAGAAGTGACTCGAGAAATACTCCAATCTTTTGGTCTGGCGCTCGCTAAATATACAAATCCAAATCCCGGGCACGATGAGCTATAATCACCATTCATTATATATATATATATCTACTATATATATATAAAGCAGGACATTTTCTCCCTTTGATTGACACTTGGCACTGCCACATTCATTCTACAATTTTTTTCTTTTTAATTGTTATAAACTTTATAAAATTGTCAATTTATAATTGCATTCTTTAATTAAATGAAAATCAACCACATTAAATGGTAATCAAATTAGACTTGATTTGATTTTTCTATGGTAAAAATAAAATCACATCAAAACAAAATCTATAAATATAAACGTCTAATATAAGAGATTTGAATAGAGATTTTTATGGTAACTTAACAATTATTTAGGTAATAATATCAATATTAAATTGCTAATAAAGATGTTAAAAATACACATTTTTCCTTGTATTTTTAATCTTCACATTAATTCTCTCATTTTTAATAATGTTTTGCTATAGAAATAGACATTCAATCACATTAAATGGCAATCAAATCAAATTTGATTAATTTTTCTATGGTAATATCAAATTAAAATAGATGCTATAAAAAATGCCTAATAAAAAAAGAGATTTTCATGGTAAGTTAACAGTTATTAAGGTAAAAATACCAATATCAATTTGCTAACAAAAATGTTAAAAAATGGTTTTAATTTTATAAGAGAGATTTAAAAAATTATCTCCATGCACTACACCAAAAACAGCTTTTAGCAGCGAAATTGATGAGACAGTTTTATAAAGCGTCTCTGAGAATGCGTGTTTGTAAATCTGACGACGGTTGTTGGGATGGTTATTAGTTGCGCAGGTACATTCATTAATTAAATACGCTTAGAAACTGATTTTACCTAATCTATCCGATCGTTCTCCAGATCTAATTCTTTTCTCCTCTTCTATTTCCTTAGAAAAACTGATTTAACCTAATCTATCTGATTGTTCTACAAAGCCAAATTTCTGTTTTAAGTTTTTGATAATTGATTTTTGATTTTGCAACCACCAGTGAGGAAATTATTTTGTGTGTTTGTGATATCTAATTAATTCAAATTTTTGATGAAACAGAGTGAAGGTTCAGTCGTAGTCGCCGCCGCCGCCGACAAAGATGCAGTTACAGTCACAGTCGCCGCTCCGCCGCCGCCGCCGCCGCAGCAGCAAATGGAAGTAGGTCCTCAGCATGTCGTGGTGTGCCGGATTCCTCACCCTGTTCAGAAACTCTCTTTGCATTCAATGCAGCTAACGTAAGTTAACTGACGGCATATTTTCCTCTCTTCTCTTTCTTAGTTTCAAATTTCTCTTTAAAGCTTATTTTCAATTTCAGTCAATTTTTCTTTTAGGTTTTGATACTTGCAGTTCATATTTTAGGTTTTTTTTTCTCTCTGAATTGCTTATTTATTTTTAGTAGCTTGATTTTGATTTTGATTTTGTAATCACTTCAGCTCAAAAGAAATTTGAACAAACTGTGTTAGGGAAAAAGAGTGCCGATCCGAAGGGGTACCCGTTCCCATTCATCAACCGCCGTCGGAAACCCTAAAAATTGTGGAATCTTCCCGCTGGTAATCAAAGCGCCGATCCGAAGTCTACACTAATTTTACCGAAGAAACAATTGTATGTGATTGAAATTGTGTGCATTTATCTTTTGATTTGTTTTATTAACAATTATTTTATTTTTGAGCTGCTTTAATTTTTTACTTTTATAACATCAGGAATTATGTAGATGTTTCTAACTTTTCGTGGAATGAGAAAAGGACGGGACAAGGAGAATCATCCATTCTTAGTAGATCCTACCTGTACCCTTTGAGTGGGGATACTGATTCTGCAGGGTATGTTTAGAAATCAATATCTAGTTTTCTCCTTTCATTTTATAATTTTTTAAGATCACTAATACTTTTGGTTATGGCATTTGACTTTACTAGTTCTGAGCAGTAAAATCATCAGTGTATCTGAAGATATAAAGACTGGATGTACGATTGTGCTGTCAAAATATCTAGTGGAAATTGGCGAGCCACATAATCCCAAGGTTATATTTCAATTAAAACTCTTGTTTGATCGATTACTTATTTGTTACTCGTTTCATGAAGAAATTGATGTTTATTATTGTTTTTCCGGATCTTGAACTGGTTTTATGAGCAGATATTACTGCTTTCAGTGACCGCCATGCTGGGTATTAGGTGATTCAGTTGACAATGTGGTAAGTTTCTCATCAATTTGAAAGAGCTAATGTTTTTTTCTTCTTTTTTTCCCAATTTTGTTTTGATCTTATATATTGTACTGCTATTTCAATGCGTGTCTGTATTACAAATAAATAAAAATGCATGAAAAACATCACATGTCTCCTTTTGGATCTTCAAAACCTCATTTATCATGTTTCCAGAGTCCCTTAAAGTAATACTAGTTGGGGTTACCAAATCAATATTCCAATTGACTTGGGTTTAGGAGAGAAGTGTGAGTTGTGACATTCTATTGAAAGTAACACTGGTTGCAATTGATGATTTCTTGTATTGCAGATACCCGACTCTTCTAATTCATGTTCAAATCTTTCTGGTAAGTAATTCTTCCGTGACTTCACGGAATCAATTATCTTTTCAGTAAAGTAATACTAGCTGGACTATGAAATTGCATTGGTGTTGGATAATAATAAAACAGAGTGATTGTGCAATACACAATACCATTGGGAATTATGAAAATATTCTAACTAAGTACAATATAGAGTGAGATTTTATGCTGAACAAGCTCATTCTTATGATGAATTTATCATTGCAGATTAAATTTGAGGTGCTCATTTCACTTGAATTTAAATGCACATACTTAATTCTATAAACAGTAGCAACACTACACCAAAAGTTTGGTGCTCTGGTAGATTCTTTTAAGGTAGTGTTTCCTTATGTGCATGAGATCAAGTTTATATTATATGTGGTGCAAATCAAGTTGTCATGTTAATTTCTTTGAATGTATCATTTGATTGATTTGAGAATTTTGTTATATTTGCAGGGGAAGCCTCCAGATTGGCAGGATTTTGTTGGAATTATTACTTTGCTGTTGATCTACTCGACTATTGGTTTTATTGAGGAAAACAATGCTGGTTACGCGGCTGCTGCTCTCATGGCTAGTCTTGCTCCGAAAGCTAAGGTTTACTCGAGAATCCTGACTGCGTTCTATATTTTAAATTATTATGGAAATTGCGCCTCTACTTTGGTGTTTATGTCATCCAAATTTGACTTAAAACTGAACTTAAAAATTTCAAATTTGTTAATTGATTTACTTGCTAAATCTTGTTAAAAGGTTCTTCGAGATGGAAGGTGGAATGAGCAGGGTGTCGCGGTTTTAGTTCCTAGTGACATTGTTAGTATGAAACTTGGAGATATTGTTCCAACTGATTCTCTTTTGTTATAAATAATATTTGAGTTTTTTTATGTAGTTGTTTCTCAGAGATAATTAATTTATTTAATTTTTTCGTAAATGTAGGATATGATGTTGCTAAGGATAAATGGAGAATCGGAGAAGGCTATGGACCAAAGACTACAAGATATGAAGCATGTTTATTTTTTATAAATTTAGACAAGACACTGTATTAATTTCTACTTCAACTTACACATTACAGTTAAGGGTATGAATTAAGTAGAAGTTTCATTGAGGGTGGGAAATAGACATTAAAATTGCAAGTTTATGTAATTCTTTTTATTATTGATATTTTACCTTTTAAGCATTGTATATTGATTATGATTTTGAAATAAATTAATTATATTCAGTAATTTTCATATTCTAAATAATGTTTTTTTATAAAAATTTATCTGCTCATAGGGTCGGTTTTAACTGCCCCTATAAATAAAAAAAGCAAGATGTGTAAAGCTGTTTCCACAGTTTTTTTGCTCGTAGGGGCGGTTGTAACCGCCCCTAGAAACCGCCGCAACGTAAAAACTTTCCCCGGCGGTAGCTCAAACCGTCTCTATTTTATAGCTACGGCTAAAAAGACGACGCACATGTGACGGTTGAAAAAAATGTCTCTACTTTTTATAGAGATGGTTAAAACCGCCCCTAGAGGCAATTAAAACCGTCTCTATAGGCAAGATTTGGTGTAGTGATGATTTGTGATTTAAATTAAATAAAATATTACTATTTTAATGTTTTGATTATTTTTGTTCATTGACTTGATTTTCACATTTAACACCTATTTAAAGAAATAAAAAAGTTAACAAACACTATTGAATAAGGTAACAACAATAAAATATGTTATTCCTACTAAAAACGTTAGCTAACTAAAAGAGATTTTGTAATAAATTAACAATATATAAAGTAACAGCCAATAAAATTTAATAGCTAAAACAACGTTAGGAATCTTAAGGTAATAGTAAAAAATAAGAGATTTGAAAAGACTTTTTTGAAGCAACTTAGTAGTAAATAGAGTAACAGTCAAAAATATTGAATAGGTAATAAAAACGTTGGAAATTAATGTAATGGCATAAAATATTTCTATTTAAGCTCATGTTGTAGTTTCAAGTTTGTTCATACACATCTATATTTGCCATTTTTTGTAAGGTCAGTTGCTATTTGACCGAAAATATTTGTTGATATTCTTTAGAAATTATTATGTTTCTTGCTTTGATTGGAAGAATGTAAAAATGATGGAAATGGTCATTTAAAATTGCTTTCGAGTTTCGACCTATGAGTTTAGGAGCTATTTGCGGGAGGATTTCGACAACAATCAACTAAACTTCCTTTCTTTTTTATTTAATCATAACTGAGGTTTTTTTGTGATCAGTTTTAAGAATGTCCCTTGGTGTATTTCATGTATTATATTTTTAATTAATTTTTACATATATTTTATTGATAATATGTTCTATAAATTACAAACTTTTTCAAGGAAGTGCTCCGCACAATTGCATATGCTATCTTACTAAAAGTGGTGCTGCAATGGGAATTTTTTTGCCAAGATTGAAGGAAGAGTTGCAAGAATATATAAGTTGTCGCTTCAAATATAAAATTGGCATTACCTTCCTGCTAGATATGTTAATTGTTCTCGCATTATAAGCTTTTATATTAGAGATGCTAATAATAATTTACTTTTATTTATGTAATTTTAATGGGTTCAATAAAGCGCAAGCTATTTTTTTAAGGTTGATTGAGAGAAGGTTGTTGTAATTGATCGAGCACTGCCAAGTATTATTTTTTCAATGATTTACTTGCCAAATATTGATACCTGATACAAGTCAGGCGATAAGATAATGGTGCTCCGACATATTTCAGTGATAAGCATTTTAATTTTAATTTTTTAATTTTGTACTATTTTTTTATTTGATTGCTTTAAATTTGGAAATATGTACCAAATATGCTACCATAAAATTCTTTAATTTGAAATTTGTTTCCTCCTAAATTTACATTGACAATCAACTTTTTAATTATTAAATGATAGTTCTATTTTTTATTTACATATAATACTATTTTTTAGAGAAGTAATGGCTAAAGAAGTGAAGGACCATGACTTGAAATGTCAAAAACATAGATTTGATTTGTTTTCACTTTGGAAACTTGATTTTACGTCTTGGAATAATCGTTTATTATAACATGTAATATTTTAAAAAATGATTTAAAAAGTTATCATTTTAAAAATAAAAAAATTAACCATCTTATGCTAATTATCATTTTAAATACAAATATATGCCAATTTTGGATATGAATATTGTTAAAAGAATAATCAGGGAGAGTGATTTGGAGGATAATATAGCTAATGATGTTTATTTAATTAAATCTATGTTTTTGACATTTCGAGTCATGGTCCTTCACTTCTTTATCTATTTTTTTTTTATAATTACTTTATCTATTACTTTTCTTAGAAATAGTATTATAAATATATTATTGTCTTAATTAGTATAGTAAAATTTGGTTGATATTTTTAATTTGGTAACAGTTTGTTTTCAAAATTCCTGTAACATTCTATAAATATTATTTTCTTTTAAATTGCTATAATATTTTTTTGAATTATTATAGTAAAATTGGTAAATTTAATGTGTTAAATTGTTACATCGTTTCTTTTTATTTCATATGAAAAAATTGGTCAAATTTAATGTAGAAATTAATTTGTTAATCTAATTTGATAAAGTTATGAATGTTTTGTTATTATTCGTTTTATTGTGTTATATTAATTGAGTGTTTAGAACAAAAAGGAAAAATTAGTAATAATTCATATTCAAAGATAGGATTAATTAAATTAAACCAATATTATAGTTGATTGATACTTTATAATCTAATTAGTTATTATATATTTTCTAACTGTTGCATTATTTTTTTTATTTAGTATGATAAATTTAGTCCAATGTAATAGATAGATTTGTTTGACTTTGCTTAATAAAAAATATTATTCAATATAACTTATTATATGTTTAAAAAATTAAAAAATTATAGATAATAAATATGGTTTGACATAATTATTGATAATTTGTGACCTTATATTAAATGTTTCACACATTTGGTTACAAATTTACAATTAATTTGATAACTTTACTTATTCTGATTTTTTGATTGATTAAGTTTATTTTTATAAGATTCAAAATACAAAGGAATAAGAAAATTAATTTCAGCTTTATGACAGCCATTACTTAGTTCATTATTTTTAATATGTCATTAATATAAAAAATTCTTTTGAATTGCCCATAAATCACTATTATAGTAATTACTAATGTCGATCATTTCTTATCAGTTATCACTATCACTTACTATTTTTAATAAAAATATTTTTAGAACTTGAATTTGAATATATTATCTTTCGAACAACAAAAAAAATGATAAAAAAATCATCAAAAGCAAATAGAAAAATATCTAAAAGCAAAAGAAAATAATTTTTTTCTATTCTTTTGTTGGAATTCAAAAAGTGTAATGTGCATTAATGAGGGTAAATTATAAACATTAGATTTCTTAAGATTTGATAAAAAAAAAATTCTTATCAATCTTTTTAAAATATTAATAATCGGTCAATAAAAAATATTATAAATCTATATATGATTTGACAATTATGCATAACATTTGTTATTATCTAATAAAAAATATAAAAATTGAGGACGATTGGTAAAGAAAATAATTAAAAAAAATAGTATTTGTTTATATTTAATGTCATATTAAAAAATATATAGTATATTATATAAATTAAAAATAAATTAATAAAATCATGATTTTTTTAGAATATTAATATGCAATTTTTATATTAAATTTTTTTATCTGTTTATATTGTAGAAAATTTGTAATACATAGATATGTTTGTGTCTCTAAATATGTAAAATATGTAGTAATTAAAAATTTATATATTATATATAGTATTTTTATAATTATTAATTAGATTTTTTTAATTAAAATCAATAAAAAATTTAAATAAAAACCGTGCAACGCGCGGGCCTAACGCTAGTATATATATATATATATATATATATATATATATATATATAATTAAGCAGATGATCCAACAAATGTTTGGTTATTATTACCATCTTGCTTTTCAAATTCCCTGTTGCTGTTTTATGTTTTGCATAATAATTAATTAAGGGGTTAAACAATCTCTGGGCATGAAGATAGATTTCCTAGAAGTTACTCTCATGCCTAGTACGCTTCCCTTTTGCTGTTTGTCCGTGTGAAAGTTTCTCGTTTTAAGTTCAACATTTGTACTGATTGTCATTACAAAGAGAAAACATAATGATATCTATATTTTTATTTATTGATGATTTTAATTACAGTGAGGGGAGAGCAAAGTCAAATCTACCGCGACTTAATAGCAATTTATCACCTCAATTTGTAAATAATAAATAATTAACACATTAATTAACAAATCAGTTATGAATTTGTTGATTATTAGCAATTAACTTTGTTTTAATTAACACTTTGCCACTCAATTTGTAAGCTAATTGTCTCCTAAATTGGCAATTTGCTTCCTCAACTTGTAAGCAAATTTGTCAAAATGAAATTAATTGCTTAAAAACACCAAGTTCTATGTGCTAAAATAGCCAATTTAGGAGACAAGCTTACAAATTGAATGGAAAAATTGCTAAAATGGAGTTAATTGCTCATATTTACCAAATTAGTGAACACAGTTTATTAATGTATCTATTGTTTACAAATTAAGAGAATAAATGGCTACTTAAATCTTTTTGCCACTAGCTTAGAACTCTAGGTGAAAATTACCTCCAAGTGAACAAAATGGTATGTCTTCCTCTTACAAGAAGTCTCTATTTATCTATACTATATATAAAAGCACGGGAGCGGAGGGGGGCAGACAAATTTATAGAATAATCTTTTTAATTTATAACTACATAAAGATTTTATAATCATTAATTAATAAATTATTTAATTAATTACTAAAAATATATTATAATTAATTAGATCTCTATAAAATTTGATATTGATAATACATTACAAGTTGACGATTTCCCTAGCCAAAAAAGTAGCCAGCCAAAAAAGTAGCACAAAAATTATTCCTTCCGTCCCAAAACAATAGTCCATTTTTCTTATTTTTTTTGTTCCAAAATAATAGTCCACTTTTCTTATAAATCATAATTTATAGTGTTTATTTAACCATATTACCCTTATTTAATATGTATCATTTATTGCTATTAGCTTATAGTTATAACATTTAATAAGGATATGATAGGAAAAATGAAGATAAATTTGTAAAAAGTTATAACATTAATTGTATTTCTTAAACTGTGTAGAAAGGGGAAAGTGAACTATTGTTTTGGGACGGACGGAGTACTATTTAAGATTATAAATTAATATAATATGAAGATATAAAAATAAAATTATTAAAATTTCTTAAATAATATACAATAATAATTTTTTTCATTTAAAATGAGACAAAGGGAATATAATTTTAATCAAATTTTAACACGGTGTTCGGAAATAAAATGAATACGATATAGAAAGAATAGATTTATAAAGTAAGTAGAATAAAGTAAGGTAAGAAATTAATTTTTTTTTCAACCCTTTCGTATTTGGAAGAAAAGTAACATAAAATATAAATTAGCAGAAATAATGATATGAAGATAACAACTATGCCCTTCAATTAATTAATTCAAATTATGGGTTATAATTATCAATCTAAAATATTGAATCTATAAGTTTTTATTAAATATTAAATATATAATTAATTTAAATAAAATTATAAAATAAAATATTAGATTATTTAAACAATAATTTAGATACAAATTATTTTTTGAGACTTAATTAAACACACACACACAAAAGTATTTGGTAAAAATAATAATGGATAATACAAAAACAAAAACAAAAGATCGCAATTTGCGTCGGTTATTTTGAAATTAAACATAAAAGGTTACTAAAGAACCGAATAAGTAGTAACCTTTTCATGGATTGGGCCTAGAGAAAAATTACAGAAAAGCTTGGATAACGGCCGAAAACACAGTACCTTCTTAAACTTGGCCACCAAGTTTTCTAAACCCTAGTCAAATCAAATAATCTCAATCAATAAAAGCCGAAAACTTTCTGAATCCTTGTTAACCCTAATATCAACCAATCTTCTTCCTCTCTTCTAATTTCTCACAGCACTCTCATTTTTCTGAAACTCAAAAATGACGAGAGGGTTGAAGAAACACTTGAAGAGGGTTAATGCTCCCAAACACTGGAGGCTCAACAAACTTGGTGGTGCATTTGTGTGTTAACTCTCTTACTTTATACTTCAATCTTTATATATCAATACCTTTTCTTTTCTTGTGTTAAATATTTTTGCATATTAATTCATTTTCTGAAATGGTTCTCGAATGATGAATTTCGTACGTAAAATTTTGTCTCAAATATATGACGAGTGATTTGTTTTTGTTGTGGAATTCGTAGTTTGGTGAATATTTTGTAACTTTTTATAGATCGGTAAACGTTCTGTTTTATTCAGGCACCGAAGACCTCATCTGGACCTGGCAACAGTAGGGAATGCTTGCCCTTGATTCTGATTTTACGTGACGTGCTGAAATACGCGCTCACAGGTGCGGAGGTTAATTCCATTCTGATGCAACGACTCGCCGCTGTCGATGGGAAAGTTCGGACGGACAAAACGTACCCTGCTGGTTTCATGGATGTTATCTCCATCCCCAAGACGGGAGAGAATTTCCGAGTTCTCTATGATACCAAAGGTATGTTCCGTCTCCACTCCATCAGAGACGACGAGGCTAAGTTCAAGCTCTGCAAAGTGAGATCCGTCCAATTCGGACAAAAAGGGATCTCGTACCTCAACACTTACGATGGCCGTACTATTCGCTACCCGGATCCACTTATCAAGGCTAATGACACCATCAAGCTGGACATTGAGAGCAACAAAGTTGCAGGATTCATCAAATTTGATGTCGGGAATGTCGTGATGGTGACCGGAGGGCGGAACAGAGGGCGAGTCGGAGTTATTAAGAACAGAGAGAAGCATTCTAAGGGAAGTTTTGAAAGTGTTCATATCGTGGATGAAGCTGGCCATGAGTTTGCTACACGCATTGCCAATGTTTTCACTATTGGAAATGGTACGAAACCATGGGTTTCTCTTCCGAAGAGCAAGGGAATTAAGTCCTCGATCAGTGACAAGGCTACAAAGACTCAAATGGCTGCATAAGGATCAGATGTTTTGGTGCTTTTAGTACTGTTTTTTATATGCACAATTATCAAATAATCAATATCTTCTCAAATGGCTGCATATGAGAGATATTTTACTGCTTTAATTAGTATCTGCACAATTTTAAATTTTGTTATTGGTTTTGTTGAATGATTTGTGTTTTTGGAAGAAATTTATGCTAAAGACTATTCTGAAATGTGTATTTTCTTCAGGGATGAGAATGTTTGGCATTTATATTATAATCCATATATTGATAAGTGAAAGTAATAGTAAAGTATTGTAGTCTATCTTGGATATATTAACAATGTAAAAACTTGCTAGTCTGATATTTTTATAATTAAATTGTTAAATTAAAATAATAGTAATTGTACTGTCGGGTAATATGCTTCAAGCTTTCAAGATCAAAATCTGCCACTGTTTGGAGCAGCTTAGCACGCAGCTTGTTTCCGTTTCCTGCTTCCAATGGGCAACTGATCTTTTTTGTTGGAAAGGGAAATTTCAGCATTTCAGACCAAGAGGGATTTCGTTCTCTTTTCATTTGGTGGTGCCGACCGATGATCTTCATTGCAGGTGCAATTTTCTATTTCAATCTATTGAGAAATGGAGAATTTTTCCTAGAGTTCAATTCTGGGTTATTGTTTAGGGATCAGATTTTTTAATTCTTTGATTGCTCGAGGGATTCTAAATCCAAGTTTAATTGGTTTTTTAGTGTGTAACTTGGATGAAACTATTGTATTCATGTTGTTTGTCATTATTCTTTTGCTTGGAATTTTTGGAGTTCTATTTTGGCTAGGAGTTGAATTTTTCAGCTTTTGGACTTCGTTCTCATTCGATATATAAAATTTACGGCAGTTCATTTGATTTTTCGACATTTGGAATTTATGAAAAGCTAGGAAATAATAGAAATATGAAATGGTGATTCTAGATCATATTTTTTTTTGCTTTACTTGATTATTTATAAGGCGGTTTTACGTTATTTTTCTTTTCATATGCATTTTTCTTATCTTGAAATGATATATTTACGTGTTTGAATTTTTTGTTGATTCACTTTAATTAATCCGGTTTTGAATTTTTTTGCCTCACTTTTTGTTGTTGTGCTTAATAAATCATTATTTATTCAAAAAATATATATAGAGGGCATGTAATTTTAATTTTTTGAATAAGGGCATGCAATTTATTGCCTTTCAGTTTAAGCTGCTTAAATGAAAAGTTATTGGTCTACCCTTTCAGTAATCAAATAGAAGCATATAAATACTAGCGTTTGACCCATGCGTTGTACGATTTTTATTATATACATCTGAATCTTTTAGTTTACAATTTTGTACTTTCAGAAAATAATTTATAAATATTTGAAGATAACTAGTATTCCAATTTCATTAAAATAATTTATAAAATACTATAAATTTATTTCTCTATCATATAAAATGATGTATAAAAGTTTGTTCACGTAACTCTGGTATATACTTATATTTTAATACTAATTTTAGCTTTTTATAATTTTTAGTGGTATTTTACAATTAAATATTCTTAATATACTGTGTAGTTTTTCATAAACTTAATAAGCAATTCAAATAACAATTGATTTTCTTAGAAAAAAATAACGATTGATTCTTACTTTAAATACTTTATCGTAGGTAATAGTTTAATATTCGCTTGTACAAATTTAAGAAAGCATT
Organism: Mercurialis annua; assembly: GCF_937616625.2. Classification (NCBI taxonomy): domain Eukaryota; kingdom Viridiplantae; phylum Streptophyta; class Magnoliopsida; order Malpighiales; family Euphorbiaceae; genus Mercurialis; species Mercurialis annua. Next base: position 31,897,952 of record NC_065573.1, on the reverse strand, counting down.
TTTATACAATTAATAATAATAATGTCTAAATAGAATATAGATTGAAGAATTATTTTAATTTTTTTTTTCAAACAAAAAAAGAACAATTTAGTATTTAGGGTTTAGGTGAGACATAAAAACCTAAATGACGGTACAATTAATTTTTTTAAGGGTATAAACGCAAAAAAAGTTAAACGTAAGTGATTTTTAAATAATTAGGCTTACAAAAAAAAGTTAGAGAATTTTTTTGAATCTTGTCAATTAAAACTTAACAAACCAAAATATTTTATAAAATTATTATAGCAATTTTAAAAGGATGTTACCAAATTTGATTAGCAAATAAGTTAATTTATTGAATTCGCCAATCTTAACATATAAACTAAAAATTAAAAATATAGTAATTTAAAATAATAATATTATCAAATTAATCTAACAAATCAATTAAATATTACCATATCAATTAAAAAGGAACGTTATTATTTACCAAAATTAAATATGTTAGTTTTAATGTTTTTACTTTTATTATTAAATTTTCATTTTAAACCTCACCAATAAATTATAATAATGTAATTATGTTAAGAAACTCAAATAAGATAAAATTAGTAATGTTTCCAAATTAGATTAACAAATCAAGCATGCATTAAATCTGACCAATTTTTATTCCAAATAAAAATAAATAATGCAACAATTTAAAATAAAAAAATATTACCAAATTAGGCTATGAAACTAATTAACACTTTACATTCACCAATTTTTCTATACCAATTAAAAACAAATTGCTTAGTAATTTAAAAATAATATTACTAAATTTGATTAACAAATCAATTGCTACATTAAATTTTCGAATCTTACCATATTTATTAAAACGAACTATATAATAATTTTAAAAAAGGAATATTACCAAATTAGGTTGACAAATCAATTTAATATTACGAACTTTATACATTTTCTCATTTTAATCACGCCGTTTAAAAATCTTTATTTTCACACATGAACTGCCAGTTTTTCTCAAATTCATACACCGTTTAAAAATCCGGTGAAAATTGCTAAATTGGCAACGTGACATGTCATAATAATATATTTATACCATTTTTTCTTTTAGGACGTATTTTATAAAATTTAATTGCCATGTAAGATTCATCCTATTAAATCCACATCAAATACACAAATTCTTGCAAACCAGAAAGTAATATATGTCAAGAAATCACCACAGCTGCAATCATAAACAAAATATACCACAAAAGCTGAAAACTGATGTTGCAAAAAAAAAAAGCTTCTCAAATCCTACGTTTTGGAAACACTTTGAAAGTCGAAATTCTAAAACTGATGGCACATGCACGAGATACTCCTCATCCAGGAGTCTCCTTAAGCGTATACTCATGAAGAAATCTAAAGAAAGCAAATAAATATATGAAAACACTTACAGTAAAATTAAGTTAAATAGATTGAGCAATTGCTTTCGTTTACTCGAGAAACTTGAAGCATTAAAATGTACTCGCCACAACTACCAAAAAACTACACCAAGAGATAAAGAGAACAGTTTCTACAACCAACACATAGTTAACTATCTTGACCATACACATGCTTCATATATCCAAAACATTCATCAACTCCGTTATGCTGAATTTGCAATGCTAGGAATAGAAGCTGCAGGCTTTGAAGTATGATTCCATATGCAGACATCCAAGGAGATCTTTCCGTTATCACCAACAGCACTAACAGGATCAATAAGAAACCCAGCTAAAGGAGCATCCTGCTTTTCATAGTTGCTCGAGATACTCTTTGTAAGCGAACGAAATGTGTGCTTCGTGCCCTCAATTTTTGCTGCAAGATCATAGCAATACCTTTCTTTCAATGATGAGGGAGCTATACGGTAAACTGTGATCAAGTTTCCAAATTTTTCTATGCTAGTATTGTTGAGAAGAAATATAGAGTCACCATGCACTCCGAGAACAAGAAATTTTTCGTTACTAGTGAATGAAACGGTGAAAGTTTGACCATATTTAATAATTGTCATGCAATCATCTTGATGATAATACTGAAGATGAAAGCATAAACTAGAAGAGTTATCGACATGACTGCATTTAGGTATAGGGCATGGACATGGGGATGATGGGCAATTATTTTCATGTTCCGGTATGATCTCACCATAATTCATCCTCTTTCGACACCCATACGTTACATTTTTACAGGAAAATTTGACAGATTCAAGAACATTCTCAATAGCCCGGCAACGGATGGAGCCAATAGGAAGTGCACAAGAAGGACATTTGTTTGCAATGCGCTGGCAACAAGAAGAGCAGGCTGTGTGTCCATTTTCACACTGAAAGCAAAACAAACAAATTAATGATTTATACATTAAAAATGAATTTAATGATTCCAATTTAAGCTGAAGGAAATGCAGAAATAATATTCTTCAATGTTAAAAAACTTCCCATTAACATTGGATTAACATTTTTTCAGCATTTCCTCTAAGCTGCTTTTATTTATTCTTCAATAGTAATTTGTTTATAATCTATGCGCAAAACTACCTCTACCCGCTAAACATCAACGGTTAACGATCAAAATGCCCAAACTCATAACTGAAAAACTCATAGGTTGAGTCCCTATGCATATTGTATCCTAATTACACATGATTACTAATAACTAGATTCTCATTAGGCTGCCACTGTGATATCGATCTGTATATATATAATATATATTCAAAACCAGGATATGTAAATGCAATGAGATACAAAGTACAACAAACACTCTGAATGAAGATCAATGTTTGTTCTCAAACATGCATGGTATATAATTAAGTTACTGTAAATCCAAGAAAGAAAAAAAACAAGAAAAAAGAAAACCTGGTAAATAGGGACGGTGAATGGTTCATAGCAAATAGGACAGTCGAGTAGCTCCGTGTCAAAGGATTCCACCCTAGCTGTAGCAGATTTTCTAGATTTGGGGTTGGAAATGGAGAAAGATTGAATCTTTTGTTTCTTTACTACTGGAGTACTGCTTCCTCGTTTGGTATTGCCACCAACATTAACAACAGCTTTATCCACCATCTTAATATTCTATAATTTATGCAACACAAGTAGAATCATATATTTAACCAAAACAAAGAATAATCAGACAAAATAAATCGCTAAACCCTTACCTACAATCTCGGTTTTGTTTGAGAGATCTAGTAGAGTTGTTTGAGAGAGTAGAGTAAACGAAGACAAGGTAAGATTTATATTTACCTTATATTTAATATTTAATATTTGTAATCATGATCAAGGCTCTTCATCTTCTATGAGATAACTTGTTCATCAAGCTCACGGCTTTCAAGTTTCTACTGTCTCTTTTACTGACATGACAGCTTATTTACGGAAGTACAACCTTTATGCGCCTGGAAACAGAAGATTTTCTATCATTTTGAAGAGTTATTTATAGGGCTGTTAATCTTGTCAGTAGAACAAAATATATGACTCTACAATGAACAATAAGCGTTTCAGTATTCGGCTCAATTCGAACAACCTCTGTTTAGTCTAATGAACGACTTAAAATTTTAATCAAGATTGGTTGGTTCGTGTGTGTGTTAGACTAGATTTATCCCGCCTCTTTTATGCCATGTTGGCAACCGTTGTTTTTTTTTCTTATGATCATATGTCGTGTTGGCAATTAGACTAGAATCATTGACACGTCACATGTCTTGTATATATATGAACAAAGGTTCAACGCGCCCCCTAAATTTATGACACGGGGTCATTTAACCCAATTTATACTTATACTTTTTTGAACAATTAATCTCAAAACTCTTCATTTTTGGGTCAAATAACCCCATAATTATATTTTTAAAACGTGTAAAATACAAATCGAATGTGAGAGATGTAAAAAAATAATTAGATACTTGCTTAATTGTTGTGATATAATTATCCTAAATCCATTTTTAAAAATAAAAATATAAATTATGGGATTATTTGACCAAAAAATAAAGTGTTTTGGGATTAGTTGGCCCCGTGTCACAAATTCAGAGGGCGCGTTGATCCTTTGTTCGTATATATATTGATTTGAGTTATTAATAAAACAAGTAGACTTTTTATCCCAATTTTCATGTTCTTTAACAAACAAGCTCGTTTTTTAGGTCTAAATTTTTTTCATCCCGACTTTTTTTTCAGTCTAAATTAAAATTTTAATTTATGTTCATTTATTTAAAGAATCAAGTTTGAATACAATAGTGTCCAATTCTTTTATATTCACGGATGACTCATATTTTTGCAAACTGACATCATTACGAACTCGCAAACAAGTTCATAAATAAGCTCGATTACAAGCTATGAGTTGGATCTTACACACGCTCGATTAAGAGCTTGCAAACAATGGTTATTTTGATATTTATAGCAGCATTTTTAGGTAAAGTTATTCAATGTTTTGAATTGTAAAAAAAATGATAATTTATGTATTAAATTATCAAAATTAAAAGTTAATATTGAAATTGCTACACGCTAAAGTTTAGAATTTTTGATACAATTAAACCTAAAATTAATAATATATTCTTAACTATATTATATTTTCAAAACAAAAAAAAATTATTAGTATTTACAATGTGTGGGAATGAAAAAATGACAAATAAAATAAACAAAAGATTACATATATAACAGTAATTACATATGATATATAACATTTAAAATTATAGAATATTTTTTGAAATACTCATCGTTTTTTAAATAATTGAAAATTATTATGTGGCCAAAGAATTTATAAAAATTATTATGAAAATGACTTGTTTTGTTAAAGTATTTGCAAATAAATTTTGCACGATATGTGTGCAAACTGTATGTATAGTGAGTTGTAATATCAACTTCTCAATAATTTTGAAAATTCAAATCAACTTTAGTGTAGCAGAAAATAAAAAATCAAAAATCAAAAGCTCAATTCTCCTATCTATAATTTTGATGACCTGTATCTATAGTGAGTTGTACTATCATCTTTTCACCACCTCCTCGCTGGACTGTAAACAGTCTGATGGATAGAGCATACAAATATATATCAATGAAGTTAAGCTAGTCATAAATATATATCAATGAAGGGTTTACAAGAGGTGAAGATTACATCCGGTCACTTTTTACCCTTTTCCCATGATAATAACATAGGATTTCAAAGAGAAATTCTATGTGATAGATGCGTTACAAATTGACAATAGGCAATAGGCGTCAGCTAGCTAGTTCTGGTACAACACATAAGCAAATTACCAAAATAGCAAACGACTCAAATAAGACCTAAATGACAGCTGAATATATTGGCTCGTAGCATTTAATGCAAGCAGCACTGAGAGCTCACAAAACTAATTAGCAACTAAAAGCGTTCATGCAAGATTCAATCCTGATGATCAGATATAGAGAGAATCCGCAATATCAATAACCATCAAAAAGTACACCTATATTAAGCAGCATTAGTATTTTTTTTGGTCATTCGCACCTGTCCTTTGGATGTTAATGCTGTTTCTTTGGGAATTTGTTGTAGTGCACTTGTTCGAATTTCACTAGGGTATGCAACCATGATCCCGTATGCAGACGTCCAAGCTGATCTTCCTAGACACACCAATAAAACTTCCCGGAATTATGAGGTATGGATCTGAATGTTCATCATGATCAACCTTTTGGATACTTTCTGTGAAAGACTGAAATCTGATATTACTTCCCTCTATTCTCGCTTCAAGCTGATAATAGCATCCTTGTTCTAATGATGGAGGCCCTATACGGCAAATTGTAATCACATTCCCAAGAACTTCGGCTGTATTCTTCAAAATAAACAAAATATTGTCTTCCTCCTCTTGAAGAACAAGGAATTTGTCATTAGGAGTAAATGAAACAGAAAAGGTGGCATTAAATTGAAAGCGTGCCGCAGAATTCCTGTGTTTTCTACTAAAATGTTGGTATAACTGCCTATATGAGCCAACAAACTTGCAACTTGGGAGGGGGCATGGGCACGGTACATTGTTGCAGACCTTATCATGGTCAAATATCTTACTGTACAACACCAATTCTTTGCATCCATACTTCAGATTTTGGCACGGTAGTTTGACTGATTCGAGAACCTTCTCAATAGCTCGACAACGATTATAGCCAATAGGCATAGTGCAAACAGAACATTTATGTGCAATTTTATTGCAGCAGGAGGAGCAAGCTAAATGCCCATTTTCACACTGATTTTCACAGAAAACATCAGAACAGTTAGAACAAAGGATACATGATATACAAATAAACAAAAGCATTTTGCAGTAAATCGTTGAAACCGGAGCCCCAAATACCAAAAATCAGCTCATTAAAAGAAAAATAAAGAGGCAGTAAATCTATACATTGTAGGAGTAATCTACGATTGAGTCACCAACACCTTGATCTAAAAGACTAAAACCATAATCCTAAAGTCCCTTACACCAAAAATTCCATGAAACCATATATGTCTATAGAGTCTATAACCTTATGTAACAAAATTAACATAAAAGTTGCAAGACAATTCTACCAAAACATTAGGACCACATGTCTATGACAGTTTCTGGGCCTCCCAAAGGTTAATTAATCATAAATGAAGATCCCCATGAGCAGCAAAGTGAGGATTTAAATAATCTGCCCTCATTTGCATCACCCAGAAACCCAATATCTCCATCACCAGATATTTTCTCATATCAAAGCAATGTCATATCAGATTTCAATCACATAATCAGCACACCAAACCAAAAATGGCATAAAATGAATGGATACCTGAAAGACGGGAATGGACAAGGGCTCGTAGCAGATGGGACAATCAAGAACTGAAGGGTCAATTAAAGAGACAACAATGGCACCATTAGTTGAGGGTCTGGGAGGTAATTCCACATGGGTATGCGAATCTGATCCTTCCTCTTCAGACGAGGATGAATTTGGTCCGCTTTGTTCTTGCTCAGATGATGACGCCCTATATACATGATGATTATCATCGTAATTGCCTTCAACGGCAGGGGGTGGTTGTCGTTTAGGAGGTTGATTAGGTTGAGGTTGTCTACTTCTTTGTCTCTTTCGGCTTCTTCGATTGCTTGTCTCTCCTTCTTCTCTATCTACTGAAAATCTCGCCATCTCTCAATTTTCATTCGATTGCTTTTTAGTTCTTACGCATAAACAGCCTACTGTCGTTTTCAGTCTACCCTCAACCCGACCCGAATCTGTTCGGGTTTTCAATTGGAAAAATTACACAAATAAACTAATTGCGGCCTTTTATAACAAAAATGCTAACTTATTAAATTTCTTTCACTGATGCTAATATTTAGTTTACACTAATGAGTTTATAACAGTAAATTATTACACTTTTTACGTGTTTCATCCAACCTCTACACGTGTCGCATTGATTAAAAAAAAAGGATGAAAAATCAACAAATGTACATCGTTGTCTTCTTCTTCCTTGAAACTGCTGCCATTTTTCTTCTCTCTTTCGTTAACTTCCACTTAATCTCCATTTTTCAATACCGAAGCTCTCTGCTCCGCCTCTAAATTCTGAATCTGATAACCCAATCGTACCGACAAACTTCTCTCGTATCCTCCTTTAATCGAGGATCCGCCGCCGTATGGAAAGACGGAGGCCGATACAGACAACTCCCTTTGCTGGAGTTCAAACGAAACATTGGCTCGTCGGGCGAGAGAAAATGCGCTAGAGAATCGAGTATTAAGTATCGTCCTCGGAGTGAAAATAAATTCTCGAGCTCGAGATCAGCAGTTAGGATCGTGAGAATTATATGAGAGTTTTAAATTGTGGGTAAAAAACGTAAAATGGTTTGTGATGGGATACGGTGTATTACACTCAAAATTTAGTTTCAGTGTTAGTTCAAGTGTTAAAACAGATATGTGATTGTGAATTTATAAACCTATTGGCTATTTAATTTTGGATCTAATTAAAAGATTTGTAATTTTTATTGTTAACAAGATTTATTTTTTTAAATACAGTTGGTACTTTTAGAATAGTAATGCTAAAGGTTAAACTGATGGAAAAAATGATATGAGGATTGATGATTGTGTTATTATGGCAGATTTAATGTGTTAGAAATGCCTTAATTTAACAAAAAAAGAAAGATGATGTGCAGGAGCTTCTACGTGCGCTGCTTCTGGCTGTTTGCTCACAATAGTAGAAATCTGGGCAGTAGGATTGTAGTTCTACTGCTGATGTTTAGTGGCAGCAGCCTCCTCCGATCATTCAAAATGAACAAAAATTAATGCCTCGAATCATTCTAAATGCATAAAATTTAATGGCTGGAAATAAAATGGCTTAATACATAAGCGTGTCCCTGCACTTTTAACTTTTTGCACATAAGGTCCCTACACTTCATTGTCCCTATTATAAAGCCCTACACTTTAAATATCTATTAACTCGATGTCCTTCTGTTAACTTCTGTTAACGCGTGTAATTCACGTTTTGTTAGTGAGAATAATAAAAGTAGATTTCAGTCCACATCATTATTTTTTTGCCAAATAAAAATGCCACCTCATCTTTTTCTTCTCCACTACTTCTTTTCCACTATTTATCATTCTTGTATGAATTACTGTTACTTGCTAAACGAGGAATTTGCAAAGTAGATTCAGTTTATAGTTCTATTTTGTGTTTCTAGAACGCAAATTTCTTCCGTCTTCAGGTGGCAAGATGTACAAAAATAATAAGTCCAAACACTGCCAAATATGTAATAAATGTCCAACCAATTGCAAAGGTATACCTGTATTCTTTAAGGATTTACACTTGGAGGTGGTGGGATGAGATGATATGTTAGTACATTGTCCAGTGTTTAAATATTGTCTTTCGTTGCAGAGTTAATCGCAATAAGTATCAGAACATATTCCTTTACCTCCAAAAATTGATTATTCTTTTAGGTGTCAATTTATGGCCTGGGAAGCAAATTCATAGCCACAACTACCGTACACCTAAGCCCTTCTGGGATCAGGTATGCCTGAGAATTATCTATCATCAGATTTTGTACTTGATGTGAAATTTAGTTGCATCAATGCGTGTAATTATGTAAAGAGTAATTTATGTTAGCATTTGCATATTGTGTTAATAGTCCAGATTTATAAGCTCTATAGGTTGTTTAATTGCAGTCATGCACGTATTTGCAGTTGTCGGTACCTCCGGTCTGACGCTCTTGAAGCTATAAGTTTATAATGAAAAATATCATGGAAAGAGTTTTGAGTTTCATTATAACAAAGATGCCGCATAATTTCTTTTGTATGCTTGGACTATGCAGATGAACCAGTTACAGTTGACAAATATAGTTGAAGTCACACATTAAAGGATAGAAACCTAGTTATCTTACGAGTTTATATTTTCTCGATGCGCAAACCGAATATATTTAATGTTAGTATTTTACTTTGAATAGGTGAAGCCATAAGTGCAAACAAACCACCTTAATAAAACTAGGGAAGCAATGAGGTCCTTCGGGAAATAAAATGATGTGCATTTGAAGTCCTGTGAATTTTTCGTTATACTTGGCATAACTACTCCCAATGCAAAACTCAAACTAATTATTTTGTTTATGTGATGCTAAAATATGCGGCCGTAAACTTCTTCGATTACTTTGGGGACTGAAACAAAACTTTCCCAAAGAGCACCTCTCATTTGGTGGGTGCAAGGAGCAGATTGATAAAATGCGAGAAGTATGCAAAGCTCCCTTTATTCAGTTGTTTATGGGGAAATAATTTTAGTTTAACCCTTCATTTGCATATTCTTATTTGACTAAATATATTTACTGCTTGTTCACTCATAATTATGAACTCATCACAGGTTGTTGAATTGTCCATGCTTCACCTTGAGAAATTTGTGAAGCTTGGTATTGATCCTCCTAAAGGTGTTCTCTGCTATGGTAAAACACTTTTAGCCAGAGCTGTAGCTAATAGAACTGATGATTGTTTCATTCGTGTTATTGGAAGTGAGCTTGTCCAGAAATATGTTAGAGAGGAGCTAGGATGGTTCATGAATTATTTTAGGTCAACAAATTCTGCAGGATTCCGCTTTGGAAAAGATAATTATACTTACTTATCAGACTCTTGGTGTTGTATTTGGTGATGTTGGAACTTAATGACAGAGCATGATAATAAGGTTGCTGGTGAAGAATGAAAGAACATGATGATAAGAAGAAGAAGAAGTTTAAGTGAAATTCAAAATTCAAATTTATCTGATAATGTCATATTGGAGATGTATTTGACGTGTAACTAGATCGGATGGAATCTCTAACAGCGTTAACACTCGCTTAGACTGAGGGATCACGGGCTACTGATTTAAGAAGTGTAGGGCTTTATAATAGAGGTAATAAAGTGTAGGGACTTTATGTGCAAAAAGTTAAAAGTGCAGGGACACGCTTATGTATTAAGCCAAATAAAATTGTTGTTTTGCAGTTCCATGGCTGGTCATTATTCAAGAATAACCTTTCTCATTTTGGCTATTGATAAAGAATTAAGATCACCTTAACCTTTTTAAAATTTAAAAGCCAATAACTAATTGGTAGTCAGGTTTGTTCATTTCAACTGATTTTTTTTCTGTTAAAGATTAGATGTTTGTTCATTATATTGTTATTGGTTCATCTTTTTTATTTATATATCATGTATATACATATTAGATACATCAATGATACATTATAGATACATCACCTGATACGTCATAGATGTACCACCGGTACACTGTAGATACATTATTAATACATTATAAATACGTCAATGATACATTACCGATACATCTTTAATACATCGTAGATACATCAAACGATTTTTAAACTAGTGAAGTAGCCCATACAAGTGATAATTATATGCTAATGCTAGTTCATCTTTGATCACAAGTCAATTTAATTATTACGCTCGAGAGAGTAAAGCATTCCCTCTTATGATACATTGCAGACTATTTTTTTAAAAAATAAAAAATTTTTATAACATAAGCGTTCAGTTATGATACATTATAGATACATGTTTGATGTATAATTTATACATTGTAATTTTTATATTAAAATAGATGGATTATTAAAATTATATTTAATATGTATTATTTATGTATCGTAGATGTATTATTAAACTTATATTTAATATATATTATTTGTGTATTTTGATATGCATTATGTATAAATAGTGTATTAAAAATGTATTTTTGTGTATTTTGTACGCATTATATGATATCTATTTAAATTTTTTTCTGATTTTTTTGCTCTATTTTTTTATATAATTGATGGCACAATAGTGTATTTAATATTTCATATTACAGTAACAGAGAGAGATATTATTTGTGTATTTAATATATATTTTTGGTGTATTTTAAGATGTACCATTAAAGTTGTATTTAATATGTATTATTTGTATTTAAAATGTACCATTAAAGTTGTATTTAATATGAAAAGACTCTAAAGTAAATTGTGTCCGTTTGAATAGTTTTTGAGACGCATAAATAATATTTCATATTAAAAATATAGTCTTGGGACACATAAATAATACATATAAATAACATAGCTTTAAAACACATAAATAATATATATTAATAATATATATATATATATATTATTTTTATCAATAGTGATAGATTTGATGAAGGGGATAAATATTGTTATTAATTCTTTTTTATATATCTCATGTATATAAAGATGTTATATTGCTATTATTTGATGCGTGAATTTTAATTAAAGTATATGATACATATATCTTTTAATTTAATATATATTATACATACTGTCTAGAGACACATAAATAATATATATTGATAATTTATTTATTTATTTATTTATTTTTGTTTTAGAAATATGAAAAAAAATAATCAAATATGTGCTCGATACATATCTGATACATAACAGATACATATCTGATACATGTTTGAATTGTTTTGACAAACTGACGCGTGACTGACGCACGTGTAAGACGCGCGTCAGACGCGCGTCAGACGCGTTTTGACAGCCGTTTGACGCGTTTTGACAGCTGTTTGGCACAATTTTTTTGCTTTTTGTTTGCTATTTGAGTAAGACATGTGTCTCTTATTTAGTGGTTAGGTATAAAATGTAAACTTTTTAAGTTTTTAGGTGCTAGTGTAATAAATGAGTTTAGCCAGCATTTTTGTAAACTTTATTAATTTTTTGTGTAGTTTTGTAATCTTCTCTTTTCAATTTGGCCTCTGGAATCTACTCGTTCTCTTCACCAACTGGGCCTAGGCCTCACTTGCAAAAAAAGAGAAAAGAAGTAGAACGGCATCGTTTACGAAATAAAAAGATCCCACAAAGACCGTCGTTTTTGCCACTGCCTGGTTGAAACGACATCGTTTAAGTGTAAAAACTCAGTCGATAAACAGAAGCAGCAACAAAGGAGTGTCAAGTTCAAAATCAAAGACAAGATTTTTCTAAAAATGGAGAAAAGTTTATCCTTATTAACAGCATCACAGTCAACGACAAGCAGCAGTCCTATCTGCTTCTTCTCTAATAATCACAAGCAGCTTAAAAGAAGGAAACCCATTTCAATTCAGGCCTTCAATTCTAATTCTACAGCAAGACGAACTTTATCCAGTAACTGGGATGTTACAAATTTCTCGTCTCTATCTCTTGCTAATTCAGCTCCTGCTTTACCAAGATTGGAGGAGCTCGATACCACTAACATGCTTCTCCGTCAGCGAATCATCTTCTTGGGCTCTCAGGTTTTTTGCTTAATTATTGTTCATCTTGTATTTTGATGTGGGAATTACTTATTTGGTTTGATGTTGGACAGGTGGATGACGTGACAGCAGATTTTATCATAAGCCAGCTCTTATTTCTGGATGCTGAAGACCCAACAAAGGACATCAAGTTGTTCATTAATTCACCTGGTGGTTCTGTTACTGCTGGTACATCCTTCAACTAACCTGAATGTTTGATGTATGGTTCTTCATTCTTGATTCAATATGTCATTTTCACTCTATATAGCCCTAAGTGATAGCAATATCGGAGCTCTAGTTGTTATGTTAGGGTTGCTTGTAAAGGATTTAAGCTCAATATAGTTAAGCCCTTATTATGTGTATTACAATACGTCTTTTTCTGACACATGAGAATACTCAAAATAGTCGTATCGGAGGAAGATCTGATCTATTCTACGAGATTAGATTCCGGATGTGAGACAAAGCTTCTTGGTTGATTTATTAAGTTATAGGCAGACCTGATATATTCTATGAGATTCTAAATGTTGAGAGTAAGCCTCTTGGTTGATTTAATAAAGTGTTCTTTAAGGCTTCTGAATTGGATAATATTAGCATAGCCATTTCATTACTTACAAGGATAGTCCGGCTCGGTTAGTTTATACTAAAGTCTTCCTACTAATTGTGAGGGAAAGTAAATGTGCAGAGGGAATGGAACCTCTTCACATCTAGCAGTAGCAATAATGCAAAAACTTAGGACCTATGGCTCTTATTAAACTTTAGCTCTTGCTTTAATCCAGAGCTGCATCATTCACTTTTTGCTAGTTCTCTGTTGTCAGCACCTTTGCTGCACTTATGTGCTCAAAATGTATTTGACTGGTAGATGCAATCCATTACTTCTCAGAATAAATTCATCTTCTCAGGTTTCTTTTATCATCTTTCTGATTAGGATGTATTAATTTATTGTGGTTAGGTTCTGCTTTGGTGCGTGCATGTATGAACAATTTTTTTTTCTTTCCCTCTTTGGTGATAAGGCCCTAGAATTTTATCAAGACTCTCTTAAAGGCCATAAACTTATGAATATTCTATTTTGTAGTCTGAGATTGGTATAGAACAATTAATTGCAGTTCATTATTTGTAGATAAACTCTTATCAGTTTTTTCCTTCATTTATTCTGCTTGAAGGAATGGGGATATATGATGCAATGAAGTTGTGCAAGGCTGATGTTTCAACCATTTGCCTGGGCCTTGCTGCATCTATGGGAGCATTTCTTCTTGCTACTGGTACCAAAGGCAAGAGGTTCTGCATGCCCAATGGGAGAGTGATGATTCATCAGCCACTTGGAACTGCTGGAGGAAAAGTAAGTATCTAATTTTTGTTTACATTTGTAAACATTCTTCTTTTATTCGTAATGACAAGGGGTGTCGATGTTTACTATCCTTTTGATTATATCCAGAATGTGTTTCCCTCAGTATGGAACTCAAAGCAGATACTGCTAAAGTCCATCGCAGGGAAGAGATTTTATGATTTTTGACCCAAATTTTTAACTCTCATAGAGCGACTTACCCAAGGATACATTTATTTTCATCTAATTTAAATACATAAATGCTACACCAAAAAATGCCTTTCCAGTTTTTCTGTTAAAGACCCAATCAGAAGATTCTATAGGGGAACCACAAATGACTGGTTATCGATGCAATTCTATAGAATTACCTAGTTATCTAATTCGACTTGAACAAGCATAATAAGAAGGGAATGCTGGACGGCAAGTTTGTAAAGGGACATACAACTAATTGGTTGCCATGTTAGATCCTCAAATCCAAAAGTTTAAACTATTGCGAAACAATTTATGTAGTAGCTAGTGGAGACTTAAAAGGAGTAATATTCTGGTAGAATTTGGTTCCCAAAACTGGCTGGACTTGGCTGGACTTATTCTTTCAATTATGATGGTAGGAATTTTGTTACTGCAGTTTTGATTATTATGAGGCTGATGTGCTATTATATATGGTTTCAAGGCAACCGAGATGAGCATACGGATAAGAGAAATGAATTACCACAAGATTAAGCTGAACAAGATACTTTCAAGAGCTAGCGGAAAGCCTGTAGATCAGGTTAGGCATAAAACATTATTACATTCTCTTTCATCTTCAGTTTGCATTTGTAGTTTGTTTTGAACATCTCCCTTCTTTCTTTTGCTTTGTTTTGTCATCCGCAGATTGAAGTTGACACTGATCGTGATAATTTCATGAGTGCTTGGGAAGCTAAAGAATATGGTTTGATAGACGGAGTTATTGATGATGGAAAGCCAGGTTTGGTTGCACCTCTTGCAGATGCTTTACCGCCACCAAAGACCCGTGTGTGGGACTTTTGGAAAATTGAAGGGAGCAAAAAAGCTAAAAAGAATTTGCCGTCAGAGAATAAAATTTTGCAGAATGGATATGCCGGTGGCCAAGGTGATGATGAGGATAAAGGAACAGACCAAGAGAAGGAAGATCCTGCTTCTGTATAAGATTTGACTAGCTTTCTGTCTTTTATTTTGCAAAATAGTTATTTGAAAATTTGTAGGGAGCAAGATTATACATTCAGTTTATACCCATTTTATAAGGATTCTGCAATATGTTTTCACTTTCCAAATGCATACAGACAGATTGTAAGTAACTATTTATTTTAACAATTAGTGTATTATCATGAACAACATAGTATTGGTTCTTGTACCTTATTCCAGGGGTAATTTTTTTTTTTTTATGGTTGAATATGACGAGAAACAAACATATATAACTATACCTTACTTATAGAAAATTGGAGCAGAGAGATGTTTAGAAACAAGGAATTTTTATTGAAGCGTAAAATATTACAAAGGTTGTGTGTCCCTCTTTCTTCCTACCAATACTCTATTTATAGAGGTGGAAAGAAAGCTTGCCTAACTAAGCATGCTAAGCATGCATTGTAAAAACACAACACGTGGATAAACACATGTACCTATACTGCGCATGCACTGCATGCGATACAATTCATGGATTAAAAGATAAGGATAACTAAACATAACTAATACAAAATATTGACATGTAGCACTCCATATTGACATGTGGAAAGTTGGAGCCTTTGTTGAGGACATGTGGAAAGTTGCCATTTTTTGTCTTTATGTAGATTTCGTCCTTATTTGTTGATTGGCTCATGTGATGGTGATAGATTTGAATCATCCACGAATGATGATTACCACCGATTGGCATAATACCATCTTCATCCGTATTCTTGTCCTTTTCTGAATCCATATCCCTATACGAGGCTTGTGAATAACCTACTATGGGATTAAATTCGGTATCCAACATATGATCTTTCGGAATGGAATCTTGAACTGCTGCTTTCTTACCCAAGTTACAAGCGGCTTTGCCAGTTAT